>NC_056735.1:1548702463-1548794963 GCF_019279795.1 Protopterus annectens
GTGATAATTAATGATATACTTCATTGTTTTTTAGTTTAGTGATATAGAATTCAGGCCATCTTACTGTCAAGCAACACCAGCTCCCTCAAATTAATGTCACAAACCATGGTTATTAAGCTATTTGTCTAACCAATTTTTGTACTGAGTTATGTTTCCAGATGATCTCAAAGAATATTTGTTTCAGAGACATGGAATACCATAACAAATACAGCAAGTATTTTTAGCCACAATTAAAACTCCCCAAAATAAGAATCTTTATTAGCCTTCTAGTGCCTCGGCATCCCTGCCTTCATAGGAAGTAACAAACTATAATCAATATCCATATTATGCATCAATGTGAAACAAAAAACACTGTCCCAGTGGAACAGCACAATGACAGAATTGTTTTAATTAACCACAGCATTCCAGCTGGTCTTGTTAAGACCATGGGGTAAATTTTATTACATTGCGATAGAAAGTACGTTTCCATTTTTGTAGTTTTGTCTTCACATCATTTACTCTACATTTTGTATTTTTATAATAATGTATTATACTGGCTTTAAAATCTTTGTATCTTCCAAAAATGTTTCAGCAAGGGAAATTCCTTGTTTTTCCTTTTAGATGATCTTTTATTCTTGTTGAAAAAGCCCTTTTTGTTTCGACAAGTAACATAACCCATGCAGACTATACATTTTTACATATGCAGTAGTTAACCTTACACATTTTTAACTTAATATTATTAACCATCATAAATCCTCTGATAGATATAAATACACAAACTGTAATGCCCACAAAAATGCATATTATTTACATTTATCCGAAGAAATCAACCTTTCTCATTGGATATGTAAAATGACTACCACCCATTCTTGGATGGTCATACTCTTTGAGTATGAAGCAATACATTTTCTTGGTAGAAAGCATTTTAACTTTTCATCCTGTACTAACATGGACCAAGAATTTTTGACCAAGTTATATAAATCTTTTGAACATATATCATACTGTGTAACCAAATCCAATACCTCATTCTTATCAGCTTAGTTACATTCATATAAATACGTTCTTTATTTTGAATTATATTTGGCCTTGAACCTTTATTAGCATGCCAATAAGCTTCATTATCACTTATTTCCCTAAAAAGTCTAATAAAATATTTACACTATTCCATAAAATCACCACAGAAACTACAGTCTATGTGTGCTCTAAAACATGTGCAATATGATAATGCTGCAATCGGTGTTCTGGAAAATGACTATCACTATATAGAAATATAACAGTATCTAATGTAACTTACTAATGACACATTTATCATCTACACTTAACCAAATAAGAGCTAAGTATTCTAGGAATCGCCTATTAACCTTATATGAAAAATTAAAGTCGAAACAGTTATCAACCATATTTCCATACAATTCATACAACAATTCCAGCTCACTTTTTGCATATTTATGTGAATGTAGTTTTAGGAAATACAGCAAGTATGTGTATATGTCATATTCATGCTCATTATGAAGGTTTTGTTCCTATGCCTATGTGTCTTAGAATTAGTATATGTTTGAAAGTCAGAATCAGTTCTCATTCATTGTTTCATCGTTATAAATCATGTATGCTGATATAACCTTGTCTCAAATATACTTGCATTGATTAATAAATATGTTAAGCTATTCCAATATCTGATGGTATTTCAAATGTCTAATGCATGGCATATGCTTAGTAGATTTCCACTGAAATTTCTCCCAAGTTTTTAATTTATGTCTGATAATGAATACAGAAAATAAAACTGTATTTCATAATTCATGTAATAAGGAGCCTTGCATAATTCTGATAAGATTCCCAGATCATGTGAAGTAAAGTCTTCTGACTCTCACAGCTCTTTGAATTTGCAAATGGTTAGGGGGATGCATAATCCCCTAAGTATCACCAAGAGAAATTTAAAGGTCTGCTGCAATGATTTAATAAATGAAAGCACTGAATGCTGAAAAGCCCCCACGCTGTACTCTGAAATAACAGTCAATATCTAACTGTAGAAATGCATGCAGAAACCCAAAACAACACTTGCTGCACAGAATTATTCTAAAGCTACTACTTCTTCCTTTGGTGCAGTAAAGAAATGAAATACTTTGCTTTTTGCGTGGCTGTCACACTCAAAACTAAATGAAAGAAATAAAAATAAATACTTTGGGAAACATACCTTTTCTGAATGAGTCTGTGCCTTTGTGATGATGGGGAAGCATGACACAAAATGTTCAAAGCCTGTCATGCAGTTGATAAAAAACAGATAGCATACACATTGCCAACAGCAAGCTGATTTTGCTATGTGCCATTTTGTGCAACAGACAATTAGAGTTGCAGTGCTTTGCACAATACATTATAATTTTTCAGTGGGTGGGGCATATATTTCTGATTGGAGCTGAAGCAATTTGCTTTGCTCTTCAAGATGACTGAGAATTAAGGTATGGCACTTTAAAATGAATGTAGAAAGTGTCATTCCATATTCTGCAACTGAATGCAAAAACTATGTGACATGCATTAGTCACAGCATGTTGCTATTATGTGATTCCTTATTAGAAGTGAATAAAATATCATATCAAGAATCTATCAAAGATACTACATCAGTAAAAGCTGTGTTGTAATGTTTATTAACCTCTTCTGTTTGCAGAGTAAACAGTGGGTCATACATTCTGTATGTCTTGCACCTATACACACATACAAGTGTATTTCCTTCTGCAAATAACAAGTACTTTATCATATTGCTAAGAAGGAGAGCTTAATGAAGTCACCATACTGCTCAACTATCCAGATTTTCCCAGCATGCCCAAATTTTTCCATCATATTTTCGGTCTTTTGTGATTTTCCCTGAGTACTGCAGTCATTAAATAATGACATGCATTTGAGTTTCAGACTTCATGAAAATGCATGCTAACACAGATCTTGTTTTTCTAGCAACTTTCTAGATTTATAAGAGCAATATTTAAAATTGGACCCTATTATTGGCCTTTGTCCCTCCATTATTTTAGGTTTTGTGCAGATTTCTTGCACTAAGAAGTTGAGAGGTACGGAAGTCTCTGAGCAGAGAGCAATGGCATGGAGCATTCTGGTTGCTATCAGTATTTTTAGACTGAATTGTTACAGACACATGCATACAAATATTTCAAGCATGAGCAGTAATGCCCTCCCAGCCTGCCAATATACCAAAACACGTGTTCCCATAGTAAGTGTCCAGGCTGTTCTTAAAAATATATAAACTAGTACTTGCTTTAATGTAATTTGGTAGTCTGCTTCATACCTCAGCTGCTCTCTCAGAGAACCAATTAGTACACTTCTGATTCCTATAAAGCCTTCTACATGGTTTGCCTGATGATTCTCAACTACTTTTTGATAACCCCAAACATTCCCAGAGGTAGTTGTCTCTATACACCTGAATAAGGTCTACTATTAGATATCTATAAGAGACACTGTACAAGTTCAGATATTTTAGTCTTTCATAATAACTTAAATTTTCACGTCCAATTACTCCATCATTTCTGATTTTCTAGAAGTTATATCTTTTGTGCAAACTATAGTTGTATAGTTATCATTAACCAATTGGTTGATATTATTAGAAAAATTCAAAGCTGGATCTACCCATATATGCAGGTCCTTAAATGAATATATAGTTTCAATCACTGTGTGCTGTATTAAATATTCACCTTTCAATTCATGGCTCCCAAATCTCATACGCTTTATTTTTGACATATTTATCAACATATTATTGTCCTGTGCTCAAATGGTTAATTTAGTCCAGTTATTTTGCAGACATGCCTTATCTGTAACACATGTAATCAGTTTACCCAATTTCAGGTCATCTTCGCATAGACTGTAGAACACCTCAAATGAAAAAGTTAGGTCTGAAAGATACAATCTAAACAAGTAAGGGCCTAGGACAGAGCCCTGTGGGACACCCTGACTGTAACCAATGATTTCACCTGTCCAATTGCTGTATGATACTTGCCATATCCTATTTGTAAGCCAAGCAGCTATCCATCTTATCAACAGTACATCAATACCTAGTTGTACTAATTTATTGATCAGTGTTTTGTGTATGACCCTGTCAAATGCTGAAGCTAAATCTATATAAATTACATCACAGCACAATTTTTCATTCATAGCTGTTATTATATTGTTATAGAACATCATGTTACAGGTGGTAATAGATGTATTTTCAGCATATGCATGCTGATATATGGTTTCAAGTCCCAACCTATCCATTTCTGACAATAACTTATCCAATGTTACCTTCTCCATTATTTTTCCACAACATGAAAGTAGACTTAAGGTTTTGTATGACTCTGGGTTTGTCCTACTCCCCTTTCACCTTAAAGACAGATTTAATAAGTGCATGCCTCAATCTTGTCAAATTTCCCCGTGTTTATATAATCTAGTAAATAATAAATATAATGGTACTGCAACATCTTGCTAAAGCATTCTCAGGTTATTATTAGTAATTCCATCTCCTCCCTGTCTTTTGTTTGCATCCAGTTTGTACAGTTCTTTTTCAATATAATCTAATTTGATTCCAGTATCTAAGGTTACCTGGATGTCACCAGAGCAACTTATTACCTCCTTTGTGGAGTCAAATTGTTTTGCATAAGATTTTGTAAATATATCTATAATTTGGTTGTGTCTGAGAGTACATTTTACAATCTGCACTCAGTTTATCATTTTGCATGTCTTTAATCCTTCCACATCTTTGTATCTATAAAACAGTTTTCTATCTTTATATACATCTTCTTAAAAATGTTTCTGATTTTGTCTCACACTATGCTTAATTTGTTTGTCCGGCTTGTTTATTTCAGGTTTCAAAATTGTAGTTCGACCTCTCTTCCATTTCATTTTTTTGTCTCACCTTAATCAGATATCTTGTTTTTATGGAAATATATCCCCCTGATATTGTATGCCTAGATCCTGATGTTAAACGTTGTTGATTTTTTGTACTCAATTTCTTTTTCAAAAGTTTCCTCATTCCATCTGCAGTTTTTCCACTGAAGACATCACTGCAGTTAGTTCTACATAGTGACTGCTTTGCTTCCATATAATCTGTAATTAATCTTCTGTGTGTTGGTTTTGATTTCAGTTTGGCAGAACTATCTAGCAACAAGTTAACCTTTATGATCACTACACATCAACAATGGTAAAACTTGACTTGAAATATCAGTAATTTCTTTTGAAACACAAATAATGTCTAGTATATTTTATTCCCCGGTAGTTTTTTTTACAATCCTAAGCAATTGTTCCTGACCATATGTTGTGAATAATTTCCTTACTAATGCTGTTGAATCAATATTATTCCAATTTCTATGGTTAGGTCATTCAAACTGTATACTGGGAATCATAAACATATGGTAGTATGACAAAAAAGAACCAAGAAAGAATAGTAGCTTACCACACTGATATGTCTCATTTAGTATACATACAGTAGTAGGAGTGTAGTAAAATAAATAAATACATTGTATATTGTTATACAATTTCAGTAGATGCGTCCTTTAGCGCTTATATTCTAATATAACATTTTGGATATCTTTGCAGTGCTTTAGCACCTTCTATTGCAAAGTATAAGAAGTATTTCGAAGTCATCTCTTGCCCTGGTCTAGGAGTTTTTAACTACTAGGTGAGAGAGACAGAGAAAAAAAATGCTGCAGGTGGCTTGAGTTGAGAGACAGAGGGAGCAGCAACTTTTACAGTCACATGCTGTTAAGCTCCTGGATCCAGTTTGTTTTCAGGATCCAGCAAAACTCATTTTGCAACACTGCCATGGCAGATCTGTACCTGGATCAGTAACTGGGCAACCTGTGTTATGTCACCAATTTTGCAGACTGAGGAGTAGGTCATAAATATTTAACTTTTATGAAATGAGTACCTCCATACCTGCCTCACACATTCAGGCTGTTGTATTCTAGGATGGCTTGGAAGCTGCATATATATGTGTTGTAATACAAAATGCATGGGCTAAGTAAGTAATCAGTAATTCACGTTTTAGAACTGCATTATTTTTCAATGGTGCTATTTCTCGGATTATAGACAGGGCATGCTTGTGTGTGTACATCCATCCACAGTTGTTCATTTGTGGTTAACTTTCTCTATATGGCTCTCAAGACTTGTTGCAAAATGTAATTTTGCACACTACCTTATTTTTGTCTGGAATTTGGTCATGATACCGGAAGTCTGGACAGTGACCACTTATATTTTTTGTTTTACATTTGTTGAATCACACACACACATACACCTACCTAACTTAAGAAATATAACAACACACACAGACACATCTAACCTACCTATAAAATGGGGGGCAAGCCCCCCTGCAGCTCCTACGTGGGGGGCTGTGCCCCCCACACACACCCTACTTATATATTCAAACCCTGAGGTCGCACTAAACACACAAACACACAAAAAAACACCACCACACACACTCACTCACACACACTAAAATCCCTACCCAATATCTTCAGACACACATCACTTACCTGAAACTGCAGATAAATCCACAAACCGCACCACACGTCACAAACGCGACACCACGATAGTGGCAGATTCGGCATACTGTAGTTTCAGGTAACTGCACTTTCCACTATTCAGTCTTGACGTACTGAATTTCATCATTTCAGTACGTCGAGATTGTCTAGTTTATCCAAGATAGACACCTAGCAGCTACTGACTGGCCTGCCTTAAAGTCAGTGTTGGCAAGCTATTGGCAAGGATCTTATGACACACGATAGAGTGTTTCAATCAAGAGAAGTTGTTAAAGGATGAAATAAAGCATTCTGTCATTATGCAGAGTTCATGTCTTTAAAGTATATTTTTCCATGAGTGGAAAGCAATGGTTTTATGTGACTCCTAATCTGCAGAAGATGTGTTTTTAGACTTTAATGTGCCCTTCTACTTGGTACAACATTACAGCATAGTCTGACATTGGGAAGTTTTCAGAATGGAATATTTGATCAGGAAATTCCTAAGAAGTAAAAGGTACAAAATAACTAGTTAGTGGGAAGTTGTGAGAGGAAAAGAAGATATCTGGTTGTGTGATGCTGATATTTAATTATTTGAATCTTTGCCTCTAGAAAATGGGATACGTTTGTTTTTCTGCAGAGTCTATAAAATAGGGTCAAGAACCAGAAAGGGGAAACATTCTGAGAAACAGCATTCGTAGTAAATTAGCAATTGTGTTAAAGATTGTAGAGTAATGTACTTTTTTGGAGTAATTCTGAATGCAAAACAAATACTAGAGAAGATGTTTGTGAGTACTTCATAGTGGAGAATGATTTGGAGCAAGTGTTAGTGTTTGTTCATGCTCTTCAGAGTGCTAAACCAGCAGCCAAGTGTGCAGGCTATTGGGCTGCACTATTATAATGCCTGTTTTATGTGAGGGAACATGTTCCATTGTCACTTGAAAGTGCTGTATAATGCTTTAGTTTCAGAATGTCTGCAAAATGTATGCTATGTTTTTGAAGTGTTATAGTGGGTAGGAATTAGCTAGTGAAAGCTGTACATAAAAAAGTAACTAAAATGATGAGGGTGAGATGGGCTGTAGTTACAGACAAAGAATTGAGATGCATAGGAACTTCTCACTGGAGTAGGGGAGTACAACTGATATAATGGGTGTTAAAGATTCAAGAGGGTGAGTAAGAGGAAAGCAGTTCTTAGATGATGGACACGAGTGACTACTGGTGTCATGAATTTTATTTATAATTTTAGTTATGTTATTAGATTATTTGAAAATTGAAATGTTGAAATCTTGCTATTTTGCAATTAAGATAATACACACTGACCAGAGTTTTTGTAATCATCAGGCTGAAAGACTACAAGATAGGAGTTATGAATTGTCAAAGTTTTTTTTTATTATTTTGGTTTTTTTTGGAAGAGATTTATGCAGATGATAGAAGGACTATCAAACCTTGTTCAAAAACTGAATATAGTCTAATGCAGGAGTTTGTTGGTTACAAGGAGGATAAATAATGGGGGGGTGGGGGGACAGCTGCTTAAATGACTAGCTGCAATATATGGATGACTTTGGTATTAATATTTGCATAATTATGTATGTATGGTCATGTAATATAATATCAAATTAAGGTGACGTATAAGCTTTATGAGGCACTATTGCCTTCCTGTAACTTATTTTCATCATGTCTTCATTTTCATAGAAGGAGGTCTATGGTTTAGAGTAACCATGGTAATTATGCCAACCCTTTTCCTTTAACACTGCTATCTACATTTTAACTTAGAACTTATATTTTTTCAAAAGTGTTTCCTGATTTCTTTGATGTAGTGGTGGTAAAATTATTAGAAAGAGTCATGTGTGCTTTTTCCTTCTCTAGGTGACTAGATTTATTCTGCATTATTGACACATCTGTGTAGAGTTAGGGGTATTTAACTTCAGATTGTGTCATCCTTTGAATGTGAGATTAAAGTGAGGTCACATCAGCCTGACATCGATGGTATCTCAGATGTTTGCAAAAACTTCCATGGTGCTTATCAAAAAACCACAAAAAACAGAGGAGTTTGTCCAGTACCCTGGCCAAATATCCTGTAGCCAGTATAAATGCCACCTTGGTTCTCCCTAAAAGTAGGTTACCTGCCGTGTGGGTTTAAGCCAGTTATTAAAAAAAAATCATCCAATAAATAAACAAAAATATAAAAATGGATGTACATAGACAAACAAATGGCTAGGTGACTAACTAACTAAACTGCTGTGCTGCTAATAAATTACTTCCTTAAATCTAATTATTTGTAATATGGACATAAACGGAACAATAAATTCATGATAGCACAGAAACAAGCAACCTATATGTTATGGTAATGCCATGAATTTGGAAGTAAAGTTTAGGTAATTAAGGACAAAGACAAATTAGATAGCTGAAGATACTAATAAGATTCCCTCCCTGAAGGAATGCCTCATGCTTGAATGTTGTCAAGAGGAGATTAAGGCTAGAGAAAATGTTTTAGTTCAGTCCATTCAGGTTACATAAATCTCCTGTTGTTGCATTAGTTACAGGCTTTTGATTTAGTACCATAATGATCCCTTCCCAAATAATAACATATGATGACTAAAAGTCATCATCATAAATATCACAAACCCATTGTAGAAATTATCTGGGAAGGAATAGCTATGGAACCAAAACTTGTATAACTGGCTGGGACCAGTTCTAATCATGGACCTCATGACAGTATTTGCTAAAAGATGTCTGATTAAAGTAGAAGGGCCTCACACTAAAGAGTGGCTCTAGAAGAATTGCCCTGTTGGGTCTGAGAAACAGCTAACACTATAGATGACATTGCACTGTACTGTGGAATGTATTTGTGCCATTGTCAGTGGCAACATAAGCTGATAAGAACAACAAAACAATAGATGCAGTTTATTTTGTTTTTTGTTTTTTTCTTGTCACAGCCTGTGTCATATTTAGAAACAGCACAAATATTAAAGACAGACAGTAAGAGTTCTTAAAATGGATGAATCCCATGTGAACTACATCCAAAGTATATTGTGATAGTTCAGACACAATGGAGATTGTGCCATAATTTGTTATTCATACGCATGCTTGCTGACATACTATACTTGTGTGTGTGTGTGTGTGTGTGTGTGTGTGTGTGTGTGTGTGTGTGTGTGTGTGTTTGTGTGTGTGCCTGTACTTTTGTGCATGTATTTGAACGGCTGCCTGTGCTTGCCAATGTGTGCATCTGTACGCACAGCATTTAAGAGTAAATTCTAGCTTTTGAATTTTAAGGCCAAGAGAAGCAGACAAAAGAATTCTCCTGAGCAGAGCATATACTTATGAAGGGGCCCTTTAACAGTGACAAACCAGAAATGTATTACTGCAACATCTGTTTTACAGCTTTCTATTTTTAGCATTAAAAGGTTTTAGAATAGTTTGCCATATGCTCACTATCAGCCGAAGAATAACTATTATGTTGCCTGTCTGACCTATGCTTTCAATATGTCTAAATACCAAATACTAAAGAAATGACTGAAAAGTGATTCCTCTCTCAGCCAAATCAAAACTGTCTGTTTTCTTTCACTACCAACATATTTTACATAAATTGCAAACAGATGCATATACTTTATAAGGTAAATTTGTTTTTTTTTTTCAGAAACAATAACTAATAACATTTTCATCTGTTAACATTTCCTGTTGTATAATGCATGTTTAACTACTCTGAGATGTTATTTAATGTGGTGATACTCTATACAATATAGATGCAACACGGTGTATCAGTAATAATAGGCTTAGGCAAAAAAAACAATTTGCCTATTTTTTCCATAGGTTCCATATTTTATTTTGTCCATAATAAGTGTCTAAAGCTATCTTGAAGCTAGAAAGTTCCACACTGGTGTCTATATCAGAACAATGAAAGCACATATGTGTGACTACATAAAAGTCGACACATAATACATGAAACCTGTAAATAGCGAATGGCCACATAATCAGATTTTTTCTTAGTGAAAAAATTCACATGGCCATTCATAAAAAATAAAAATTAAAAATGATTATCAGGTGGGGGGCTTCGCCTACCACCCCCCCACCCCCAAAACTAAATATACCAACTCCAAGATCACACTATATCGAAGGAAAGGGCAACACCGTGTATTGGCCAACTACCTCCTTGCCCTGTGACATTTTCATCGAACAGCTTAAATGCTGTTCAATGAATATGTGTCGCTTTTTACGTGTTCACTCTAAAGCAGTTTTATGCTTCTAATATAGACCCCCCACACTGGATCTTATGCAAAATGTCAATGATTTCCATGTGCTGACAACTCTTCAAGAATAAAAAATCCATCCGTAGCTCCCTTTTTTCTCATTTTTTTGTACATGGGGTCAGGGTGTCACATCAACACTGACCATCATCTAGAACAAATGTTCACATTGATGGGTGGCAAGCACTGCTGGAGTTGTTTTTCCATATACCACACACTCATGCACACTTACAACCATAGTTATTTTAGAATGTCCAGTCCACATATTGAATGACTTCTGAATGGAGGAGGTAAATATAGCACCTGGAGAAAACCCATGTTAGTATAGGGAGAACATGCAGATTCCACATAAAGAATTAGACGACAGCACGTCTTACTGGGAGGCAATAACACTACCTGCTATGGCACTGTGCCACCCCAAGACTACAAGTTTTGATTTGTTCTATTCTTCATGGCTCATAACAATTTGAGCTGAAAGCCATTCCCCTTTTTGTTAATCCCAGGCATTCAATAAGGAACTGTCTTTAGCAGTTTAATAAATAAGGAACAAATTCCCTCTAATGAGACTATAAGAGACTCGATAAAGATCTACCAGTTCTAGCTTTTTTTCACAATATTAGTTTTTTATGCACTCAATTGATCTAGTAAGCCTGCTTTATACATTCCCCATCGCTTCAACCTAGATTTCTTATAGACAAACCAAATTTCTTACAGACAAAAGATATTTTTGATCAAAAACATCCTGTTCTTTAATAATCTAGTTCTCTGTTGAATAGAAATATCTGATTACACTTGCTAAAAGTCAGTTTTTGTTTTGCTGATATTTATTATCAAATTGTTCTTTTGAGAGCAGGCCACTAAACCAGACATACATTGCTGCACAGCTTCCAAGTTATTTATACTTCTCACCGATTTATCTAACTTGAAATCATCTGTACACAGACAAAAATCATCTGCTGTAATAAGTATATTTTGGATATATTGTTGAAAAACAAACTGGAGCCGGACCACCACAATGAATGGATAAGAACAAGTTTACTTTATTCGGACAAGCGCTTTTGTGTGTAAAAACACGCTTCTTCAGATCCTTTACATAAACTATTAGTATAGCAGTACTTATATACTCTAATTTAATGACATCCCTCTGTGAGAGAGTAATTAATCAATTAAACAATCGTTCAACTAGATAAATTCTCTGCATACCAAACAATTGTCTAATATCATCAGATAACACCATACTAGTTAAAAGTTAAAACAAACATTTCGGCATCAAGTGCATGTACCCTAAAATCAATGTATCAAAACAACAAATGCAAAATCACATCATATATAACTGTTAGGGCTATCACAAAGAACATCTTTGTCAAAACCCGATCTCTAAAACATCTATGGTGTAGATGTATAAAGAACATAAGGGTGTAAACAATGTCATAAAATGAAGTGACATAAAATAAAGTAAAATAAAATAGAACAACACATTTTCACTTCTTCATAGTTCGCATTACCCTGTCTAAAAACCTAATTACAACTTTAAGAACCTCATAGATAGTCTCAACAGTTCATAGAACTATACTAAAGGCGTCTCCAAATAAATACATAAATATGTGCTGGAGACATCAAGTAATCTGCTAACTTCAAAAAGTAATGCAGCGAAATCATTATTCAGTAACTTCCCTAGTATTGACTCGCCAGCCTCCTGTAAACATTACCAATTAATATTTAAACTAGGATAAAATGCATAAACCGCTCATGTGGCTAACAGTATTAATGAAACTGAAGAACATGAACAAACTTCAAGTTATTTATAAAGTATTGAAATATGTAGAATATTAAAATATTAAAATATCATATAGAAATATATATCTTAAACAATATAATAATAAAAAACTATTAGAATTACATGAAAACTGTATATGTTTCTTAAAACTATGTCAGAATATATAATATATAACAAAAACCTGGTCCTGTATCAGGTCCGCTCTCTTCACATAACAAGAGCCTTGGATCAAACATCATCAATCCAAAAAATCAAAAAATACAAAAAATATGCTCCCTCCAGTCAAGAAAATTGAATGTATCATCCAAAAATAGATCCTGTGGAGCATCGTCATACATCCTAAAGTTTGTAAAAACTGAATAGAATACTTAAACTAAAAAGCAATTCTTCTGACACTGACTAATATTTAAGGCTAATAAACTACAAAAATATATAAAAATATATGTATATATCAGTGACACACCAATGTCCATGCATCAGCTAAAGAACAGAAGTCGTAACCCATACGGAACCAAATGACAAATCATTAAACGGCAAATGTCAAACGCTTCCAAAAATATCAAATATATATTTTTATTTTTATCATAACTGAATGTAGTCAAATCAGTCCCCTTACACACATAAATCATGTAAAGGAAACTTGCCATCAAGCTGAATTATAATATGAGGGGCGTATTCATATCCATCTCTAGTCTGTTGTCCAGAGCTTCGTACATTAGTACTCATATCTGAAGAAAGTATGAGTGTGCTGATGTGCAAGTATAAACCATGCAGCAGATAATATAACATATCATACTCCATAGACAAGAGATATCTAATGGGTAAATATGTACAAACATATGTAAAAAATATGTATGTACTGAATATCACTGGGTTCTATCACCAAAACACACCAAATAGTAACAGGTCACCAAACCTAGACCTCTCTCAGAGGCATCACTAAGTGTATCTTATCTATTAAAATGCATACTATTTGAGTGTGCGTGCTTTCAAAGGAGCCCTAATGCTCACATATTGATTTAATCCTGGTTCATACTGTGCTTTAAGTTTGAGAATCCAGCTAAGTTCCACTTGTTCAAGGTCATTAAAAATGTCTCCCTCTCTCGTGTTGGGGGTGACCTTCTGTAAGATCCTGAATACAAAGGAATGACCCGGATTGGCTATAATATGTTTCGCTAGGGCACTCTTCATATCCCTCTTCATGATGTCATTAGCATGTTCCTGTATTCTCTCCTTCAATGACCTGGTCATCATCCCTATATAAAATGCACTGCAAGTTACACAAGTTGCCAAATAAATTAAATTCCTATTCTCACATGTACCTGTGAAATGAGGTACGAAGGTATAGGACAAAGTTGGATGTGTAAATAATTGTTCTTGTGTTATTAAGCTGCAAACATTACATTTATGACATGGGAACGTCCCAAGGACACTGCCCTTAGATGTATTAGATCTAACATTCTTGCTGGGTTCTATACAAAGTAATCTCCTCAGGTTTTTACTATTGCGGAAGGTGTAGGAAGGTGTAAAACCCACCAACTTCACAATTCGTTGGTCAGTCAACAGGATGTGCCAATTCTTGAATATAACATTCTTAATGTATTTGATATCACTGGTGTATCTAAGGTTTAATCTCACTTTAGAGTTGTCAAAAGATTTCTTGGCATAACTTAGATGTCTATATGTACTAACTGTACTATGTGATGTTCTCTTGTTAAGTAGGACGGAGTCCCTAATGATAACTACCTTCTCAATGTCGTACCCCCTCTCTACAAGGCATTCTGTTAAGAAATTACTCTGTTTATCAAGTTCTGTCTCGATTTTACATAACCTCTTGACTCTGGTGAATTGGCTTTTCACCACACTGTCAAACACAAATCTCGGGTGCATGCTGTTGTACTGCAGCAAACTATTCCTCCAACACTCTTTCCTGAAAATGGTGGTTTCTATATTCCCATGTTGTCCTCTAGATATAGATAGATCTAGGAAGTCTATGTTATGGGAAGAGGAGCTAACTGTAAATTTCAAAAACTCTGTGGTAGATTCCATATATTCCACAAAGGACAATAGTTCTGCATTGCTTCCATGCCAAAAATAATAGTATATCATCCACGAATCTTTTATATATGCTAACCTTCTTAAACCAATCATGATTAAACAAGTAAGTTCGCTCCCAATACAACATGACCAAATTCGCGTATGTATTGGCGCAGGGGGTGCCCATAGCCACCCCCCACTGTTGCAAATAGAGCTGATCCATGAACTTAAACACATTGTGTGTCAATACAAGTTCCATGATGGCACATAGTAGGATTTCATCATTGTTACTAAACTTCTTGCTGGTATTTATGATATTCCTAAGTGCTTCCAGACCGAATGAATTCGGTATGGAGGTAAAAAGGTTTTTCACATCTAGAGTCACAAAAACCAAAGCTTCATTGGGGTCTGTGGAATATTTATCAAGAGTGTCTAACAAGTCATAGGTATCCTTAAGAATCGAGTGAGTCTCAGAAACCAAAGGTCTTAACCTTTTTTCTAAATAAGCAGATAAAGTCTCCGTGACCCAGCCCTGCCCCACTACTATGGGTCTCATAGGTGGTGGAAAAATACCTTTGTGGATCTTGGGCAGGCCTTTGATATATGGTATCCTCGGTTTCTCTACAAAAAAATACTGGTACAACTCATAGTCAGTCTGCCTACACATCACATATTCATACAATTCTTGATGAACATCATAAACAATCTTTTCAAACTCCTTATAGGTAATAGGTTTATAGGTCATTGCTTCATTCAATAGCTCAAACATACTCTCAATATACATGTCTGTATTCATCAAAACTATGGCGCCTCCTTTATCTGCAGGCTTCACTATCAAATCACTTGCATGTTTCAAAAAATATATACTGTCCCATTCCTTGGTGTACGTATTGAAAAATGGAGCACTATGTTTGTGATCATAATAATACTTATAAAAGTATGCAGATTCCACATAAAGAATTAGACGACAGCACGTCTTCCTGGGAGGCAATAACACTACCTGCTATGGCACTGTGCCACCCCAAGACTACAAGTTTTGATTTGTTCTATTCTTCATGGCTCATAACAATTTGAGCTGAAAGCCATTCCCCTTTTTGTTAATCCCAGGCATTCAATAAGGAACTGTCTTTAGCAGTTTAATAAATAAGGAACAAATTCCCTCTAATGAGACTATAACAGACTCAATAAAGATCTACCAGTTCTAGCTTTTTTTCACAATATTATTTTTTTATGCACTCAATTGATCTATCAAGCCTGCTTTATACATTCCCCATCGCTTCAACCTAGATTTCTTATAGACAAACCAAATTTCTTACAGACAAAAGATATTTTTGATCAAAAACATCCTGTTCTTTAATAATCTAGTTCTCTGTTGAATAGAAATATCTGATTACACTTGCTAAAAGTCAGTTTTTGTTTTGCTGATATTTATCATCAAATTGTTCTTTTGAGAGCAGGCCACTAAACCAGACATACATTGCTGCACAGCTTCCAAGTTATTTATACTTCTTACCGATTTATCTAACTTGAAATCATCTGTACACAGACAAAAATCATCTGCTGTAATAAGTATATTTTGGATATATATGCTGACGAAATAGGGAACAAAAATACCTTTCCTTATATACTAAAAAAGTTTTTATTATGAACATTTCCTCTAAGCTTTTCCTCATTTTGCTTGTGCTTCCTTACTATACCAGCTTTGCTATTTTTCTCCATATAATTTGTTCTGGTTTGAACAAATCCAAATGTAGTAGATGAACAGAAATCAACCATGGCTGAGACAGAGGTTGACAGGCATTCTAAATGGATCACCGACATCACCTAAATGACATAGGTGCAAAGAGAAATTTCATAGCCCTTAGTTTACCTGTTAGGCATTGAGGAAAAAATACATACCTTGAAAAAATGGAAAAGCCCCTCGGATGGGTGGTTGCTTAAGATTTGTATAGTGTGGCCTATGATAAAGAGGAGTACTTAGTGTGCTTGTGTATGAAGTTCGGGGAGTTAGGCTGTTTAATTATGCCTTTGTGAAGGCCTTTAAATTGTGGTAAAATGTAATATGTGCAGTAAACTGTCAACCTATTCTACTAAATAAACAGGCTAAGATCCTTTCACACCTCCTAGCAAATAGGATAAAACCATTCCAATGGAATTTTTGAGTCCGATATATGTGGGATTTTTGAAAAGGCCATGGAAGTACTAGAAGTACTGATACACATGTTAGGACTCATGACAAAAGACCTAAGATATCAATTCTTGGGGAGACGAAAAGACAAGTCCTGCAATCTGTCAATCAAGGAATTTTGCTGGAATATATACATTAAATTGATGCAGCCATACATATCCTTTAAGCCACAACAACTAGTCCTTTAGGACATGTACAGGGTGTTTTCTGTATTGAGGCTCAAGGACACATATATCTGCAAGCAGACACATCAAAAGAGCACAATTGTTACTATTGTTAACAGAATAACAATGGACAACAGCTTCTTTGCCACTGCAATTACAATCTGATTGTAACCCATAGCTTTCTGCTTCAAAGCCTGGTATTTTAGCTGTCGCTTCTTTACTGACAGTCAAGTTCCACTTATAGACCCTATACTAGCAGCATGGATCTTATAATTTATATCCACTAATGTGGAAAAAGATTTTCATATAGTATTAGATCAACTCAGATTGCATCTTTGTTCTGTTTTGCTCTGAAGATATTCCTTATAATTCCATGAAAAAAATATCTACGCGGCATTAACTAACACAATGCATATCTAGGCAATTACTGCTAGTAGTATTACAGTTAAATGCATTGTACTACCATTGTTATAAAGTTTGTGCATGAACTGAAATATAAACATTGCTGTCTATGTGCAGTTTTACCAAACCAGTCTCTAAGTAAGCAGTAATACTTGACAGAGAATTAATGCTTGCCAAGATGTGCAAACCTGAGGTTATTTCCCTGACAATGCCCATCCTGGAGGACATTGCTGCACTTAGAGATTGAACCATCTGCTAAATTATTTTCTTTGTATTGCTATATATATTTTCATATCTTTTTAACTTTTTCTGTCTAATGTTTCAGACTTGCTGTAGCATATGTAATTGCTGTTGGAGGAAGTATTTTACATCCAAAATATAAGTTATATAAGTATTTAATGAAATCACACACACAAACGCACACACACACACACACGCACACACACACACACACACACACACACACACACACACACACACACACACATACGCGCACAGCTGGGTTCCGTAAAGTTTGTGGAAGCTATTTCAGGACAGTACACCTTCAGTGCACCTGCTGTGGATAAAATTCCAGAACACATGTTGAAAGCAAACCGAGAGCTAAAAATTCAACATAGGATAATTAAGGATTCTGCACATTCCAGTCTGATTCCAAAACACATCACACACACACAACAATGCAACTCAAATATGAAAAACAGACACACACACTCTGTTTCTGAAATCCTCTGTTTCTGAAATCCTCTGTGCATACTTTACAGACCCAAGGAATTCAAGTGAATACTATGGTTACAATGAAATCTGTAGCAAAATATCAAAAAAATATATAAAAATGCAACCTACTGTTAATATACTGCAACAGTCTGCAGTAATAGAAGCCATAAATGAGGCTGTGGCTTTGTGTCCTAGAAGGCAACCAGCTAGACTCAAAGAAAAGCTGCAACTAAACCAGCTGTCACACCAGCAAATAATCAACAGATACTGTCGTCAGCTAAACAAACAATTAGTGCAGGCTGTCTGCAAAATGGGTGCCCCAGACATATCTGTGCAAACACTGCAAGGAAATCTCATCCCCTTTGAAACCAAGGTGTTTCTCAGCCTGGATGTACTTACATCCTGGACATTCCAGAGACACATGGGTGATGCTGTGGGAGTATCACAGGCAGCTGCCAGTCATATCATGGAAAAATTCCTGGAAGCAATGTGCAGCAAGGTGGATGACTATATATATATATTCCATCTATCCCACGAAGCAGAGAGCTGTAATGCACCAGTTGTATAACACTGCAAACATCCCACATGTACTCGGTGCAGTAGATTACACACACATACCTATCAAGACAGCAGTACATCATGAAGCAGACTGATACATAAGCAGTGCTGGCCATCCTTCAACTACCAAGTTGTGTGTGCAGCAGTTGCAGCATAATAAACATAATGGCAAAACACCTTGGAAGTGTTCATGATGCTGAAATCTGGAGGGAAAGTGGACTGAGGGCTGTATTTCAGCAAGGTAAAATACCTGATGGACTGCTAATGGGTAAGTAAAGGAATACATCAAGGATGCAAGTTAAGAATATCCCTCACAGCAATATCCATTCTGACCAAGTGTTTTTATTCCCCACAACAGGTGACTGTGGTTATTCACTTGGGCCGTGGATAATGACCCTGTGCTATGAATCATCAAAGCCTATAGAGGAGGCCATATAGCAACCAGAAACACCATAGAGCATATGTTTGTTGCATTGAAAGCTAGGTTCAGATGTCTGGAAACATCAGGGGGTGCACTGTAAAACACATCTGAAAAGGCAGCACAGGTGAAAATGGTGCATGCCATGCTGCACAACATGTTAACCAGAGCACATGGCAGTCTTCCAGCTGCAAGTGTAGATGACATACCTCTCAACAATCCTGATTTTCACAGAATATCCAGATTTTTGCCTCATATTTTGGGTCTTTTCCTCATAACATTTGTGGTTTTCTGGAAAATCTTTTTAGGACTGATGTCACTAAATAATCACAGACATTTGAGTTTCAGACTTCCTATCCTTCAGAAAATGCATGCCAATGCAAAACCTATTATTCTAGCAACTTTTTTAAGTTTATAAGAGCAATATTTAAAATCTGCCCCTATTTTTTGGGCCTTTGTCCCCTCATTATTTTTGCCTTTGTCCATATGTCTTGTGCCTCGAGCTTGTCTGAAGCTGACATCCCGCAGGCATTGGAGGAGGAGCATGAGGACATAGGAGACAGAAGTCTTAGGTGGAGGGAACATAGGGTGTGACCAAAAGTCCAGGCCCAGGCAACACAACAGCATCTGACCTAAATCTTTGACTTTTGACAAGCCACATGTACATGAGTATACGGACTGATCAGTGATGTTCAGGTGTTGCCCCACCACAGCAACACAGATTGTATCTAATAGCAAGTACCCACTAGATGTACACATTGAGCATCACTCATAGTATAATTATAACATATTCCAACATGAACATATGCAAATATGTCAAACCAGGGATCATCAACTCAGGGCACAACTGATACAGGTATGCATACACAGTCAGGTTGTTGTATCACTGTATAGTAAAAAATAAGGGACACACAACAGTGTTACACATACATATCTCTACAATATAATAACATGAAAAAAGTGAAATCATGTAGGACATAATGAAGAATTTTTAATTTCAGAAGGAACATATCACATTATAATGTTATTTCCATAATATGAGATGGTTATGTCTACTACACTGTTGGACACACTTCAACTCAGTCTAGGGAGACCTGACTGATGTCTCACACGAGTCTTCTCTGTCCCAACCATGTATAGACACACATTGCCCTGATCGCTCCACAGAGGGGATGGATGGCACTGCAGCACCATATTGAGATGAAGGAGCATGACTGCAAATTGAAGGCCTTGTGATTGGCAGGATCACATCAGATGGGCCAGCAGTTGAACTCTGTGCATGCTGGACCAAAGACAGTGATTCTCAGTGGCCAGTAGTGGTACTGAGGACAGGTGGCCTGCGTCTCCCAGGTTGCAATCTCCTGAACTCAGTCAGGGAACACAGAATCCTCCTGGCAATATGACACTTCTGCAGTACCATAGAGTTTCCACCAACCCTACAATAGCTAGAAGACTCTTATTCTGAGAGACCAATGGAGCCATAATAGTCTGCACTCTTGCACTTCATGTATTAGCTGGTGTGTCAAACAATATGTGGCATGGGTAAATGCATGGACATCTGAATGATGCCATTGCTGTGACTGTTCATTTGCCTGCAGCAGAAGTCAAACACTCTGACACCTGGCCATACAGAACATTTGCTTACCTACAACTGCCACATCATTCTCCTCTTGCTGTATGCAATGATGCCAGAAATATTGTGATGCCATCGGGGGGGGGGGGTCAGTGGTGGTCCACCACTGGTGGTATCTCTCAGTCTCTCATAACATGTCACTCTGTTGGCTGCACAAATGATCATGTCCAACCAGCACTGTCTACAGTTTTCATGGGATCAGTTATGGCCTACAACTGGATGGATAATGCTGGTGAAGTCTGTCTAGATTTCATTTCTCCAAATAGTAGCAACTGAATGGCCTAGGACTCTCCTTCCATGTCAGGTAGAGCATCAATTATGCTGTCATTTACCTGGAGGGAGATGTTGCCACCCCTAAGATGGTTAGCCATGTGAAAGACAGTGATACACACATGATAATATTCATATTTGAGCCCATGTATGCATTTCATTCTGTGAGCAACATATGTCAACATAAACAGTATGCATTCCTGTGCAATAAAAATGTCTGTATAATACTGTTTGTGATAAATACTAATGTGACATATTACAAGTAACAACGTCTTCATAAATAACATTGGTAAAATCATTCTAATTTGCAATAGTTTTACACTTTGTAAGTGGGATAAGAACCCCTGATAAAATACATATATTTCATGGAGGTCCAAGGACAATGATAACATGCCACAGGAGTCTAGTTGTGTAATATGTTCAAATACTAAAGCAAGTAACAATCTGAAGAATTTACAGAAAGCATTAGCAAACCTCAGGATCTATAGCCAAGTCCCAGATAGTACAGATTCTTAGTATATTGAGCCTGTACTGCTAATACCTTTTGTTAAGAAACATCACTGAAGACAAACCATCACAGGAACAGCATATGCTTTTAACTGTTTTGTTAGGAAACATGAATTAAGAATTATCCATAATAGCAACATAATGTAGTACATACAGATAGTGTCCGAAACTATAGAAGTACGTAGTTAGACCACAAGTGCAAGGAATTACCAATAAGAATTGCGGATGATCCATAAATCAGCCTTTATATAGGGTTGACATTTGCAGTGGAAGTCTATCTATACAGCTGCATATGGGACTGAAATCAACTGTTTAAAATAACAACACCTGTACGCATAAAGTTCAAGACAACATCCCTCAAGTAATTTATAACAACTTCCTTTACAGATAACATTTTGAGTAAAAATTAATTTAAACATGTACCTTTGGAAGTGACTAACTTTAAGAGATTTACTAATCACCAAATCAGAAATGCTGCAAATTGCCAATGTACATCTCAATCCAAATCACAAAATCAAAGTGCACGTGATGTGCACCCATCTTTATGTGCCATTTGTTCCATTTGCTCCATACATAATTAATGAAGTTCATTAAAAGTAAAGTTTTTGGAATCTTATTCATGCACATCCATGTAAATTGGTTTCATGTCCCAAAACATCCAGGCGTACTGCATAAACACACAATAGGTATTGATAAACAGTACCATGTATGGCAGGTGCCCATGTTCTTCCAATCATTTGATAACATGACATCAGCACAACTTTCAAATATTGATTTTTGACACATTTACTGATCAGACCATTGCTAACTGCGAACTGAATGGTACATCAATGATCATTTCACTGTGTTTGTATTTTCTAGGCTTCTTCAGCTTTAGGATCATGATGGTTACTTCACAGAGGCTGAGATGTGTCCAACACTCACAATTGGACTGATAAGGAGATGACCCAGATGTTGACAGTGTATGCCGGATTGGAGCAGAGGATCAGAGCCAGACCCAGGAACTTTGGTATGATCAATGTATGGAACTGGATTGTGAGGGAGCATTGAAGGAGGACAGGGATCTACCCCAGTAGAGTGCAGGTTTGTCACAACTGTAATGACCTATAGGATGCAGAGGAGCTTCAAACGAAGGTTGCCAGGGTGCAGACACAGCCCATAGATCCATACAGTAAGTATCAATATTCTATGCATACCTAAGCATTCCTATGGATTTTATAGATATCTCTTTGTCCCATATATATATATATATATATATATATATATATATATATATATATATATATATATATATATATATATATATATATATATATATATATATATGTATGTATCAGATAGATGTTTTTATAACCATTTAGTAGCTTCTGTGACAATTAACTTAAGGGGATAGTTAAGTGGACTATGTAAATATTGTCCTAATAACTGTGGGTTCAATTTCCATGTTGTTAATTTATTTAATAATGTGCATAATATTCATAATTATATCCATTGTAGATGTACATATGTTTTACAACATCTAACTACTTAATTTTATCAAGCCACTGTCCTCCTGCATCACAGATGCTTGTATTGCCCAGGCTGTGGATGACTGTGCATTTCGTTTCCCATTTTAGTCCCAGAAGATCACCTACTGCGCCATTGTACATTAGAATAAAAACCATGTATATAATATCATTACACCATTCCTCCTAAGAAATTACACAGACATTTTTATTTAATCTAAAAAAGTCATGTCTGTCCACTGCTTACACGTGTTTTCATTTATGTGTTGATAGCTGTTATTTCTTTAAAATAAAATGTCCAATAATTGTTTGCATTTTCCATATTCATCTGTTCTCCACAGGACTTCTAATAAATACCTGCAGTAGCTGTTTTCTACAATTAAGCCCTGCTGAATGTTAGTTTGGCCTATAAAGCAGCCACCCTCCATATCTAAATGTTGGTGTGCTGTGGGTTCCAATCCACATAGAGGAAACATATATCTGTATCTGTTACCTTGGTTAAATTTCCCAATAGCATTTTTGGAAGAACTATGTTCCAATACTTGACATTAAATTTTATGTTGTGCATGGTTATGACTCACTGAGTTAGACTTACAATACCTACAAATATGGTCGTAATCTGTAATGCTCTGATAAAATCACCTTTCTAACAATAGGGTTTGTAGAGCAGTACCTGTTTGATCAGGATCAATACGTGCTGACTGTTAGCTTGGGCTGTAAAGCAGCTAGCTAGCATGTATAAATTTTGGCATGCTGCGGGTTCCAATCCATTTAGGGGAAACATATTCCAATACTTGAAATTAATGTTTATGCTGTACATGGCTTTGACTCATTGAGTTAGTCATCAAATTCCTATCAATATGACCATAATCTATAATGCAGCAATAATATCAGCTTTCTAACAATGACATTTGTAGAGCAATATCTGTTTGTTTAAAAATTGCATGGGCTGGCTGTTAGCTCAGATTTAAGGAAACACGCCAGCATGTCTACATTACAGTGTGTTGTGTGCTCAAATTCAGAGAGGGACCACATATATCTAAACCTGTTATCTTGCTTAATATACCTGTACCATTTATTTAGAGAACTGTAGAAGTGGAGGTTTCTCAAAAAACAAACCTTCCGAGCAGACAGAAATACAAATAGCAAACTCTGGCTGATGATCAGGAGAAAAAGTACCTCTTCCTTATCGAAAAATTAGTCAAAGCAAACGTGCTGAAGTCCAGACAAAATTCTTTAATGCTCACGGACAAAAAGTATGCAAAACACGAAGTAAAAACAAGCGCTTTCGCCCGGTCTTACTGGGCTTTTTCAAGTACAACTCACTGAAAACATGCTATATGCTTAAATAGTTTAAGCTAGAACAATTAAATTGGTAATTACATAAGTAAAATAGGCTTAATGACTTAATTCCATATAAACCCATACAAAATCAATTAACTGTTAAAGCTGCGGTAACATCCTAGCAACCTCCGCAGATATCTAGCTTGTGTTTAACAGAATGAACTGCTGATTGCATCACAATGAATTCTGAGTTACCATTGTTTAACATTATAAAAAACCTTTAAATTAAAAAGTAACATACATTAACATTTGTTAATCCGTACTGAACTTTTTTTGTGTTACAAATAAAGAATCTTATACTGAACGAGTATTTTGGTGTTAAATAACATCGATTAACATTTGTTAATCCATACTGAACTTTGTTTGTGTTGCAAATAAAAAATCTTATGCTGAACATGTATTTTGATGTTACAAAGTAGACTAAACTGCTTGCGCAGTATTATAAAAAAAGTATTCAGTGAGCGATAATTAAAATATTACTGAAAACTAATGGAAAATTAAAAATCTTAAAATGATGCTACCTTACGGTCATATAAAAACAACTTTGTCAAAAATTAAACAACATTTCTCTTAGTTTTTAAAATACTAGACAAACTGACACTTTCATTCAGCCCTGGATGCTTGGTAGCGTCTAACTTCAACTGCCAAATGAGCTCCCTGCTTGCCAGTCTGGTTTCCCAGTCGCCACCCCTTTGATCCTGCAACACTTTTTCTAAAACAAAAAACTTTAACAACATATGTGGGCAACTGAGAGAGTGTTTAAAAAATGCATTGGTATCTTTTTTCTTTTCTACATCATATAGATGTTCATAAATTCTGCATTTTAATGCTCTCTCAGTTTTGCCCACATAAAAAGCTTGGCAGGTTTGACATAGACCCAGGTAAACCAAATCTGTTGATGTACATGAAAAATGACCAGAGGCTTTTATAGTAAGTTTCCTTGAAGGTATAAACACCTGTTCTTCATGCAAAATGTAGGAGCATTGATGGCATCTCCTGCAACTATGCGTGCCTAGGCTCTTAGGGAACCCATTTACGGGTTGCATCAGCATGGAGTATGATGTTTGTTCAAAGATACCTTTTAAGTTGGTATCTCTTTTTCTTGTAAATTTTATAGTACTGGGAAGAAGACAACTAATATCCTCGTGCATAGTAACAATTGGCCAAAAAGTCTTTATAGTATTTTCTATTAAATGAGAATCATTGGTGTATGTGTATGTGAAGTTCTTGGATGTGTTGCATTCAAGATAGTTAGTTTGTAAAGTTGTCAACGAACCTGTACCTAACAATGGAGGGTAACAACTATCTCTTTTCTCTAACACTTCTATTAATATTGTTTGAAAAAGTGGTAAGGGATAACCCCTTTCAATAAATAATGTTCTTAAAAAATCCACTTCCTGAAAAAACAACTCTGTAGAACTACACATTCTCGAGGCCTGGATCAACTGACCTTTAATAATCCCTTTTTTTATATACAATGGGTGACCACTATCAAAATGCAAAAAAGCATTTGAATATGTGCTTTTTCTGTGAATTTTTGATTGAAACCAATTTGTGTTTGCATCCTTAATTTGCTGATTTCATATTTAAAAGAAAGAAAACCTGTGGATTTGTTTAAGTAATCAAAAAATTCAAGAAAATTTTCCTTCGAACCATGCCACAAAATGCAAATATCATCAAGATATCTTTTATAGTAAATTATGAATTGATTCCACCTAGTGGAATGGATATAATGTTTTTCCCATCTGTGCAGTACTATATTAGCGTAAGCCGTGGCGCTCTGAGCCCCCATAGCTACACCACTTTTATGTCTGAAAAATTCTTCATTGAAATAAATAAAATTATTCTGCAGAATAAGACTCATAAATTCTACAATTAGGGTAATTAAATCATTCCCTAGTCTTGATTCCGTGGCTAATATTTCACTAAACTATTCTATCCCTGTAACATGTGGTATACTGGGGAAGAGCTCAACAATATCTATGGATACCAGAAAAATGTCTGAGATATTAAGCTCCAGAGGGATACTTGCTAGGAATTCCCATGAGTCTTTACAGACAAATTCAAGGGTAGACACAAATTCTTTTAAGTGGAAGTCCACAAATTTGCTTAGTGGCTCCGTGATGCCACCGGCTCCATCTACAATGGGTCTGAATTTTAATGGTTCAAGTCCATTATGCACTTTTGGAGATCCAAATAGGACAGGGGTTCTAGGCTTAGGTACCATTAAATAGTTAAAAGTTTTTTCATCAATTGCACCTTGCATAAGATGGTCATAAAGAAGATATTTTATATTTGACAGTGCGATATTTAACTCATTCAGTGATACTAATTCGTAAATGTTAGTGTCTTGTAAAAGATCATGGATGTAATTTACATAGTCAGAATTATGCATTAGAACTATGCCACCCCCCTTATCCGGTTTCATTACTCTAATCTTTTCTTTTTTTAATTTGTCCACTACTAATTGCAACTGTGGCTTGAAATTACAATGCTGCTCAGTGTGTTTACCAATCCCATTTTCTCTCCACACTTTTTCAACCAAGTCCTCAAATATTTTAAGGGTTGGATGCGTGGGGGGGGGTTAAATGTACTGCTTCTAGATAATACATCATTAGGTGTTCCCTGTCCCTTAAAAAATAAGACTAAGTTTAAATTTCGAATAAAAAGTTTGAGCTCTATCAGTAACTTCGGTAAGTATGCTGGTCTCAAAGGTACAAAATGCAAACCTTTAGTGAATAAATCAAAAAAATCAACAGTCAATTCTAAATCTGTAAAATTATAAATGGTGAAGTTATTTTTAGTTGTGACCGTGTAATTCTTGTTCTCCTTCTCTAATTCTAAATCATGACCTGAATATGTAACTAAGTGAAGGGGATCTATCTGCGGACCCTCCCCCAATTCTGTTGCTGATAATGATTGATTCTCCCCCCTGGTCTGCCCTGGGGGAATTGAAAAACCTGTTGTTGATTAGAATTGCCTTTTTGGGCTAGTCGTTCACTTCTTCTGGGAGGTTCTAGATTGGGTGTGCTAACTTGCATGTTATTCTCCTGTGCATTTCTTAATGTTTCTTTCTCATAAGTAGATTGTTTGAATCTCCTTGGTACAGGGTAAGCTAACCCCTCCCTGTACTCGTACAAGTCCCTTTCTAATTGTCTTGCCTTCCTATCCAGTACTTTTAAACAATGTGAATCCACTTTAGAAAACGTGTCATCATATCTTTTTTTAAAACTAATAAACCTGTCATGTTTAGTAAAATGATCATTTAAAGTTGTTAATTCAGTGAGCGTAGAATTAGCCTTGTTCTGGTAGTCATCTACCATTAATTGTAACATTTCAAGTCCAGCCTTGTTGAATAGCTCAACTAATTGTGCATGCAAGGTTGAGCCCAATGTTGCGTTATTTGGAAATTTAAAAAAACGCAATCCTTTGGGCACTCTCTGCACTTTAATATATTCTTTTAAATAATTAATCTCTAATTGAGAGTTTTTGTATACATATAACTTATTGGAGAAAATTTCAAAATCATTCTCTAATTCCTCCAAATATGAGCTTACAGTACCTTTTTAAAAAATGATTGGTTCTCTGTCCAAGCTTTAAAATTAAAATTTCCATTGGTTACAGCTGGTAAATTTTCAATATTATTCATGAAATTGTTGTTTTGTAGACACAGAAGCTGCCTCTCCGCTGCTGGTATGTGAGATGATGCTGCTGCGTCCTTCGACTCCTTTCTTTGCACACCATCCAACCCTTTGTCTGTAACTTGTTGCTGATTGCAAGGTAAAGAAATACCATTCCCAAAATCAATTAACTGTTAAAGCTGCAGTTAAATCCTAGTAACCTCCGCAGATATCTAGCTTGTGTTTAACAGTTAATTGATTTTGTATGGGTTTATATGGAATGAAGTCATTAAGCCTATTTTACTTATGTAATTACCAATTTAATTGTTCTAGCTTAAACTATTTAAGCATATAGCATGTTTTCAGTGAGTTGTACTTGAAAAAGCCCAGTAAGACCGGGCGAAAGCATTTGTTTTTACTTCGTGTTTTGCATACTTTTTGTCGGTGAGCATTAATGAATTTTGTCTGGACTTCAGCACGTTTGCTTTGACTCATTTTTCGATAAGGAAAAGGTACTTCTTCTCCTGATCATCAACCAGAGTTTGCTATTTGTATTTCTGTCTGCTCTGAAGGTTTGTTTTTTGAGAAATCTCCGCTTCTACAGTTCCTGGTTTCAACTTTTTTTCTGTGATTTATTTAGAGAAGCGTATTACACTTACTGATATTAATGTATATTTTGAGCATAGTTGTGAATAACTTGGTTATGTGTTGAATTATTATGAACATATCCATAATCCATAATGTTCCGTTAACATCAGTTATTTAACAGCAGATCAGTAAAGCTTACTAAATGCTGTTATATGTCTGAGCAATTCTTTGGTTAATATTGTATACTTTGTAAAAGTGCTATGGAGGTGTGTTTTCTCATGAATTATTAAAGTCAGTTGTAGAACATCATCCTCAAATTTTGAGGGAGAGGGATGGACAAATTAACAGTTGAAATGCAGAACAAGGAAGATGTATGCATTTTCCTAGTGATGTACCTTACTGTCTCCATTATGTACAGAAATGTGTATTTTTTTGTTCACAGAAGCTCCATGCTATATGACACTGTCATACTGTCTGAGGAATGGATGCTCTTCATTACTGTTAATGTTTCTGAACACAGTGCTGACATGAATGTAATTTTTAAACTGTTTAGCTACACAAGCAGCACGTTTATACTTTATACTTTGCAATCCTAAGCCAAGATCCTTATTAGTAGACCATGTCTCATCCAGATGATGTCATGACATAAAGTCTTTTCACTGCATGCAAAACATGTTTGTCAGTTATATAGGCAGCTAGTTCTAAAGGTTAGAGCTTCTATGTAGATGATGGTTGTAGGTTTAAATCTCACATCCTCCAATCTGTGTTCAATAATGCTAGACACAGTCTGTAAAAATGTCAGCTGTGTATTGTAATCATCTAATGTTCTTCTGAAATTAGTATCTGTAAACTATGCTGAGAATTTTATATCAATATTATTTAAGGAATACATTATTCATACATTCTATTTTTTTATTTCAGGCAGGGAGGACTACAGCCAGAACAGAGACATGTTCAGCTAAGGGAGAAAGGCATGTTGATTATTTTACCTGTTTCATGAACTTAAATGCATCGTCCTCTGTTCACAGGCCTGTATTTTTCACAGTAAAATGTATATTGATTAGAATGCAGTAATACCCATCATGCATTAGTAAGGTAAGTGAAATCATCAAGCAGTAGTTGTGCTTACAACTGTAATTAAAATCTAACAATGTTGATCTTTGATGTAGCATTGAGCCATTGTTTCATCACACAGTTTTTGAGCTGAACTCCACAACTTAAATTGCAGTTGGGTTTTTGTATCTGTCACACATCTTTTCGGTAAATGGTTTGCATTCAAGTCTGGCGCTTGATCTGTTGTGCAAAGCCTGTCTTTTTACAGAATGAATTGGTGTCTGCTGTATGCGTGTTCCTTCAGTTTAACATGGATATTGCATCTGACTCAGATACCTTGGGTATTTTTGTAGCAACACGATTATAGCCTAGGTTTGCCCACATGATTGCAGCAGTCTATATTCAGCATACCCTGCAGGTAAACATTGGTTTTACATCTGTTCCAAACCCTTGGGTGATTTTGAAGAAACACAGTTATACCCTAAGTTTACTGACACTTGAGGATATAAACATTCGGTTGCAAGGTCAGTATCAACAAGCACACTGGCAATATTTTGATTTTTTCAAGCTACTGATTGCCAATTGTTTTGGAAGATTATGCATACAGTTATACACATGGAATACTGTTAGTAATGGATATATTAAATCCTCATATGTCAGCAGCTGTGTTAATTGAACATATCACATTGTTTTTAGTTTTGTACTCATTATATTGATGTCTACTCAGACAATTATCATGCTGCTTGTCTCAGATGTTTGTCATATGGCTTGACTATTGTCCACAATATTGTCATGTCACTTCTCTTCATTTTAACAATGATGCTTTGTAGCTGCTCATATAAATCATTGAATGCAGACAGTACAATCTGTTGACTTGAGCATTCATACAGTCTTACAAAGCTAATGACCCACATGAGTCTAAATATATAGAATTGTTCAGAATAGAATACGATTGTCCTTTTTACAAATAGGACATATAGGGCCATAGGTAGCTGTCAGTCCACAACACCCACATCACAACATAAACAAACAAAATAACACACATCCACAAACCTACAACATAAATAAGCAGGGGGACAAGCCCCCTGCTCCCCCCATGTGGGGGGCAAGCCAACCACAGCCCCCTACTTATATATACTAACTCCGCGATCGCACAAACAGTAAACAAAAGCAAACACACACACACACACACACACACACACACACACACACACACACACACACACACACACACACACACACACACACACACACACATTCTACAGTCTCTCTCACACACACACATCACACATATCAGCACACTCATATACAATAAAACTCCCACCCAAAACCCTTACAAAACACTCACTTACCTGACATAACACCTAAATCCACACATGGCACCACACACCATCCACATACAATCCCGGACATTATGTAGCATAAACTCACAAACACCATGCCACGCATGAAAATAGGAGCCCTTAAACATGATGCCAAGTACGATTGGTCCAGCAATTTTAGAGTGACAGGAGCACGACATTTGTCAGCATGAAATCATTAAATATAATGATTGCATCCAAAATTGAAGTGAGTTAAACAGTTTCAAGTTTTGAAGATGAAGGCTTGAAAAACCGGTTTGAATCACAATATTAGTGTGGTGGTTTGCATTTTTTTTTATCCTGCTTCTACTAAATAAAAAAAGCTTTGGAACTACCTTGCTGGCCGTCAGTGTTTTTTTCATTATGTAGCATAAAGCCATAACTGCAAATTTGAGATATTCGAATTCGAGATTATGCACTTTCGCTATTTTCAGACTTCGACTTTATAGTCTCAAGATACTGAAATTCAACATTTCAGTATTTCAAGATTATAAAGTTCTTCTGTGTATGACACATATTAACACATTACACTTTCCACATACATTCAACTGTCCATGCATTGTGTCAGTTAACCTGCAAATAGTACTGTGAGAGGTAGCCTGTAAACATGTATGTTACTGGGATGATTGACAGACAACATATGCTGTACATACTCCATCACTAGCAGTGTGATACACCTTGAAATTTTGTTTTGCCATATTAGGTATGTACTTCATGCACACATTATTCCACGTGTTTTGGATGGCAGTTGTCATGATGTTCCACTGTCATGATGTGGTGTTGTGTGTCATAGGTTGCCAATACTGAGGTCATGTGAGATTGTATACAGGTATATCCTGCACATGTGCAATCTTCCTTTTCTGACTGCATCAAACAGCAATGCAACATTACTCTGTATGTAATATTACAGATAACACATCCTTTAACACTACATTATGCCATGTTTGTTGTATGTAGAATTTCCACACCCATTTCATAATGACATTAGTGTACACCTTCCAGAAATATTTGTACACATTAAATGACTGTACATGTGTGTGCACATAGTCAGATACATAATGAAACAAATGTACATTTGATATGTAAACATTTATTGAGTTACTGCTGGAGTGCTGTAATGAAGCTCACAGGAGTGTCCCCTGCTTCATAATGAGCAGGGTAGTTGACAGGTTGACATACACCAGTGTTTTTTTTATTTTACAGTTGCGTGACAGAATGTGTGTATGTGTTTGTAGTTTTTAGATTGCATGTTGATGTGACTTGAATGCACATTACTGTGTATGTGTATTTTATACATGTCCAGGTCTGTGAACATTACTAATCAATCTGGTCATTTGACATACATTTTCCATTCGGTTAAATCTATTTCTGTGTGGCTTCAATAACACCCTGTGTGCTGTACACATGCATTTGTATTGTGTCAACTCATCGTGTCCTGCTTTAACCTGATGTGGGCCCAGGTTGTTCACCTCCCTCCCACCTTCATATTTCACTATTACTATTTTGCAGGTATGTGTGCTTTTGTTAAAACTACTGGCCATTGCCATGTATGAATTTCACACAGTGAACATGTGCCAAAAGTATGCCCATTGTGCAATGCAAGGCATGTGCACACAAGCTGCTGGCTAATCCTTGAAATGCACCCTTGCTCTCATTATACTTGTGTGTATAATGAGTGTAGTTTTGCCGCATTCATTTGCACAACTTGCTGTATATATTATGCTGTACTGTTACATTTTTGAACATATTATTGTGTCATTGCTGTATGTATGTGTACCAACTTTGATTTCATGTACATTCCATTTATGCCACTGACAGACATACATACACATCTACACCTCTGCATTGCCTTTTATGTGGCATATGTGTATAACATATACATATTCCATCACACATTTGTTTGGGTTGTGTACACCTACATGTGTTTTGTACATTTGTTGCTCTTCTGCAGTCCTTCTGTTTGGCACTGTACTTGGCTGTTTGCCATTCACATCCATAGTAATATGCTTGTTTCTGTCCTCTGGTAGAGTTATCTACCATTGTTAGACCTGCATTTCTTCATCTGTGATGTTGCTTGGCTTACACCTGCACTGCTGATGGACTAGTTGGATATGCTTATATTTATTCAATGTGTACTGTGAACCTACTTTATTACCATGGAACACACATCTACCATTGGTTATAAATGTCCAGGTGTGTCTGCCACACAGTTTGCAACATGTTATAATTTGATAGTGCATAGGTAGATATGTTTTTCTGCATTTCACCATAGCTGGTATGCATCCCAACCCTGCTTGTCAACTTTCAATTTCCCATGTTGTGTAGTGTGCTGTTTCCAACCTTTGTCTGCCTTGTGTTGTGCTATTTGTTCTATGGTTAAACCTGCTGTGATGACCTTCTCCTACTCTTTCCCCTACGTTTACCTTTCCTTATATGTTTTAAAAAATGGTGCATATTCCCACCAAGAAAAAAAAAATGCTCATCCCCTCTGACTTTCCCTTATTTCTCTTATTCCCTTTTCCTATTCCAACATCCATCTTGTGGGTTCCTCTTCTTCACCCATACCCCGCATCTTCTGTTATATCTCCCATTTTCCTTGGATGTGTGTGTTACTTGTGTTCCCCACACAGGTCCCAAACCCATTTTTAGCAAATGTTAGCTGTGCCAATGTGGCCATGATTGCCAATCGCCTTTAATTTTTTTGATGGAAAATTTATGAATTCCATCAGAATCCAAGTCCAAGTTGATATATTTTTTTTTAATAGGCTCATAGGCTCATAAGCTCATAGGAGGTTGCTAGAATATTAGCCATAGGACCTTTATAATTCTAGCCTTGTTATACCCTCATTTCCTTATTGTATGGTCTATATTTGCTCAAGTCTATGATCAGCACTGACTGCTCTAATCCAAGAGGAGCATAGGTGACACCCCCAGGGTAAATTTACAGCCTCCCATCCAGTTGTATAAGTAATGCTTAAATAGGAGCTCTGTTTTATATGACTTGGGAGTTTGTTCCAGAGAAGTGGCAATCTCTGGGAGATATATCTGTCTGTCCAGCATGTCATGTTAATATTGCAGGATATCCTATTAATGTCGCAGGCTATATGTATTACGAAGATATCCATAGCTCACTCTAAGCTTACTGTAAAGAATGATGTGACTATATATATATATATATATATATATATATATATATATATATATATATATATATATATATATATATATATATATATATATATATATTACAAATAGCCTTGCAGATTTGAAGCACGTATTTTAAGTTAGTGGATAAAATATGGAAATATCCACAGTTGTCTAAGACATTTTTTTGTTTATTGCTGGAAATTTATTTTACAAATGCCATGCAGCTTGTATTGTGATAGGTAGAATTGTTTAGTCTTTTTTGGGGTGTTATTATAACGGAGTCCTTTACATTCAATAGTTGCTCTTAATCTTACTGTACGGATTCTGTTTATATATATATATATATATATATATAACTATCAGGAAGCTTGAACTGTGATAATTTTTCTGTAACTTTGGTACTATATAACAAGATTGTACGACCATTTCTTATTACTTACAAATTACTTGTGAATTTCTATATATGCACCATTTGTACTGCGATACTTCATTGTGGGCTGAGTTATCCTGAGTTTCTTGTCATACATTTTCATATTACATGTTATCTACAAGGTTTACACTGATCACACACATTCAGATGCACAGACAGACTGACTCACAAACATATACATAGAAACACAGAGACACACAAACAAATGCCCAACAGTTACAGCAATTTTTCTGATTGAACTCAGCTCAAAAGTCTCATTGTGATCAAATGAATGGAAAATTAAAAATCATACAATGCAAGGCACAGCAATCCCCCCACGTCTTTTAGCTTGTCCAAATTTTACTGAATTTCCCTGTCTTTGTTGAATAGTTTTGCTAAGTCCCTTTTGGAGAGTTACTACCCCCCTGAGTCAAGCTATTGCACTTTGCCCTAGTTCTTCACATACATTGCTGGGTATGTCAGGCTGTCCTAACACCCCTGGACTTTCATTGATCAGGTCAGGGGCCAGTCCACATCCTAAGCCTATCTAAGGAGCTATTTCTGTCCTTCCATCCATCAGGAGTGTTTTATTTTTGTATTCCTACCACATTAATCCCTGATTTGTTGTATCCATGGTTATATCACCCAATAGTGAAGCATGTGAAGTGGACATGTGGCATATTGCTCAGCCTTTGCAGCAGTTCAATCATGTCCACAACCTCTTCCTGTTTAGACTAGTCCCCTTAAGTGTGACATTCCCAGTCTCCACCAGGGATCACTGTAGGGAAAGTCCAACTAACTGTCCTCCCTTCTCCTCCTGGGATGATAACACCCATCCCTTCCTCTCACTCCATCAGTTGCCCAAGACACTAATTGAATCTTAGTTTCCAGAATTGTAGTGAGGGCTTTATCACTCTATGTCACCAAAGTAGGCAGATGCATATCTTAGATTTAAATAAAAGCCACTGTTCTGGTGGCTGTTACTGTACTCTCTCAGACAAGTTGCTGCTAATCTCTTCTGATTCGGTGTGGTTGGCAGTAGACTATATTCTACATTCTACTCTGTGTTGATGTGTTCTTAAAAAGAATTTGTAAGTGTATGACCCAGTTAAAAATAAACCTTTATATGACTCACTGATAGTTTTGCAGTTTAATAATACTGCTTTTATTGTGAGTATTCTAATTTAAGCATTAGTGTCCACGGTCTTCCTTAAAAAGAAGATATGCTTGTTGTCTTCTTAGATTTACAGGTTAGTAAAGTGCAAATGAATAATGTTATACATTTCAGTAAGTCAATACAAACAATAAAATCTGATTGTTGGGAGCCTCAGCTGATACATTTAATAAAATACTGGGCATTTGTAGTTATACCTAAAAAACAAAACTGAGGGACTTCTGAAGTCTGATGTTGTTAATACAGACTATCTTAGATATTTTTGCATAATAATATTGAATCTAACATAATCCTTATTTGTGACTTCCACTAGCCATCGATAGATTCACAACCTTCCGCAATAGACGGACATATGTTCAGTGATTCCTGGACAGTATTAAAACCAACTGTCTCGACCAATTAATTCCCTCTTTGACTAGTGCCACTAATCTACTAGATCTCGCTCTGATGAACGATTGCCCTTCAGCTATTTAAATTTATTGGCCATCCTACTGTATTCCATAGTACCAGAATACAAAAGTGACCACCCCTTTCAACCCATCTTGCTGTTTTAAAAATAGTAACTCTCCACTAAACCTTAACTTTTTAAACAGGTAAAACTTAAGTTACCTACTTTCACATCTAACTTCTCTAGTGTACACTGCAGTGTGCATTTTTTTTCATCTTCCCTTTAAGCATCCCTGTGACTAGCACTTTCTCTAATACCTGCTGGAAAAGCACTAGGAAGCCTTAAACCGATACAAGCACTCAACTCTCTTTGTTAATAAGGAGAAATTAATACTAGGCACTAAACAGCCTATAATTGCAAAGTACCTTGCTAAGGTAAGGGAAAACAGCTCCTGTACTTTACAAAAAAAAAAAACCAAACTAGGCATGTCCAAGGGTCAGCTTCTGGTGATTTCTCTTGTCCACCTGGTGAATCTGGGCATACTGGGGCAATGCAGCAATTGCCTCATGTACAAAGACAACCCTCTCCTCCTACCACCCAACACGACAACCTGTGAGAGATGCACTTACATAGCCAAAATGGAAGCAAAGCTCTCTCCACCCAAGATTGTGCTAGACAGTCAAGAGGAGAAGGTTAACACCCACACTACACCTCAAGCAACACATAGCCCTTTTAAACCCACACCGCCAACACCTACATATAGCAACACTAAATCCACATATGCAGAGGCCCTTAACTGTAACCTGCCCAAGCACCAAGGGCCTCTGAAGCTGAAATGCAAACAAACACCAATCACAACCAAAGTGTCACATAGTTCATAACACCAGTGTGCCACTGAGTAACAGCCCCTAAGGCAAGACAATGTACCTAACACTTTAGTCATACGTGACTCTATAGTCTGGCACACTGATGTCCCTCTCACCAGGTTGAACAAGGAGAAAATTACAGTCAGCTGCCTGTCGGGTGCCAGGATCCACCACATAACGCATGCACTCAAGTCACTCCACAACAAGTACAGATATGACTCTGTCATTGTCCATGTTGGAGTGAATGACTTGAGACGTACCTCCCTGGACTACATGAAAAGAGACATGGAAGAGCTCTCAGATCATGTGGCCAAGGCAGGTATGACCCTAGCCCTGAGCAGCATCCTGCCTTCGCCCAGAATGATACCACAATATAAGGACAAAATGATTGACTTCAACAATTGGCTAAGCTTTCGGTGTCTTTCAAAGGGGATCCAGTATCTGTCTGCCTGGGACGACATGATTGACAGACCATGATGCTTTGCCAGAGATGGCCTGCACCTGTCGCCCCTGGGATTCAGGTTACTGGCTAAGGCTCTTTCCACCCCTATAGTGGCTTTTTTAGGCAAAGTTCAAAGGACAAAACCACCACCGTAACTGGTACAAGCATGCAAAATCTGAAGGTAATGCTACTCAATGCTAGAAGTCTAAACCTCAAAATGCACTCTCTCGAGGCACTCCTAAAAATGGAGAACATCGATATCTGTGCAGTAACTGAGACCTGGTTCAAGGCTCCAGAGAGCACCCCTGCAATACCAGGCTACAACTCTTACCACACTTTTCAGCAACCAAACCAGGACCGAAACTCTAAAGGTGGAGGAGTGTCAATATTCACCAAGGATATTCACACCACCAGGCTAGTTGCCCAACACAATGCGTCTGAAATTCTCCAGGTGCAACTAACACTAGGTAAGACTGCAATCCAAATTGTAGCTTGCTACAGATCCCCCACCATGCCCCAAGATTCCAACTACACCTGTCTAAACATACTGGAAAATATTAAGATAGAACCAAACACCCTAATACTGGGTGATTTTAACTACCCTGCCATTAACTGGGAAAACTACTCATGTACCAACACCTTTGCACAAAGGTTCTTGGAATTCATAAATTTCAATGCCCTGGATCAACTAATCCATACTCCCACCAGGGGATCCAATATCCTAGACCTGGTTATTACCAACATGGGAAATCGATGCTCCACACCTATTGTCACCCCCTCATTAGTCAGGTCTGACCATAAGCTAATCACTCTTAACATCCGCATCTCACCCCCACCCCCCAGTAAGGAAACCTTCATAAAAAACTTCTCCAAAGCCAACTTCATGCTACTCAAGTCAGAAGTGGCAAACTTCATGACACCCATGCAGACGGGAACTGAAAGTTCAACTGCTGAATCCTACACTAAGGCACTGTACGAGCACATCCACTCATGCATGAATCGTGCCATCCCAAATAGAATCAAGATGCTCTCATCCAAAAAAAGGAAGCCAATCTGGTGGTCCCCTGCCAATAATAAACTTTACAACAAAAGGAAGAAACTTTTGCAGAAAAGAGGAAAATCCCATGATGCAAAAAACTCCCTTACCAGCCTCACTAAGAAACTGAGATCCCCCATAAAATTCTCCAAAGCTAGTTACGAAAATAAAATTGCCAAAGATTCCAAAGACAACCACAAGGCATTCTATAACTATGTCAAGAATCTAAATGGCAATGCTCAGATCTGCTCTGAGCTAAAACAGAATGGCATTAAATATACTGATCCCAAGGATATTGCCAATATCCTGGCAGATCGATTCAGTGCCAACTTCACCCCCCTCTCACCCCCTAAATGGCCCATCTCAATACCGGAAGATTGCCAAATTCCGGTAATAATGGCCACACAGGTAAAAATCACACTCTCCAAAGCTAAGAATACAGCATCCATGGGACCAGATGACATCCTGGGCTGTGTACTACATGAACTACAATATGAACTGGCACCTCACCTAAGTGTCATGTTTAATCATAGCCTCACCTCAGGTTTCATGCCCACTGAGTGGCGCAGAGCTACAGTTATCCCACTCCATAAGGGGGGATCCACCTTGGATCCCAGAAACTACCATCCCATCAGTCTGACAAGCCTTATCTGCAAGGCCATGGAGCGTATTATCATGGAACTTATAAAAAATGACATTGGCAACCTTCAAACACTGGACAACACCCAGTTTGGGTTCGTGAAAGGGCGGATCTTGTCTCCTGAACCTGATTGACTTCTTTGAATAAGTCTCCAGAGCCATGGACAAGGGTAAGTTGGTTCACACAGCCTATCTAGACCTTGCCAAGGCCTTTGACACCATCCCCCACTCTGGAATCATAGATAAACTTACTAAGCTGGGCATTAATCCCTACGTCACCCAATGGGTTGCTAACTGGCTTACTGATAGAACCCACACTGTAAAAGTAGCCGACTCGAAATCCAGCTCCAGACAAGTGACAAGTGGAGTACCTCAGGGTTCAGTCCTGGGACCGCTCTTGTTTGGCATCTACTTCTCTGAAGTACAGGCCAATACTAAGGGACTCTGGCTAACAAAGTTCGCAGATGACTGCAAACTGGGAGCCATTATTGAATCCCCAAATGATGTGGATACTCTACAAAAGGGCCTTACAGAAACACATGCTTGGTGCCAGAGCCATGGGCTCAAGCTCAATGCCAAGAAATGTATAGTTATCCCCTTTGGGAAAAAAACATGTATCCATGAATTACCATATAGGTGGCAGTACACTAAACACCGAAAGTGTGACAAGAGACTTAGGGACACAAGTGGACAGTGGTCTCACCTTCAATAACCACATTGCCACAACAGTCAGGAAATCCTTCTATGTGGCACACCTCATCACTAAGGGCTTTTCATCCAGAAAAAAGGAGGCCATTCTCCCACTGTACTCATCCCTCATTAGACTCATTATAGAATACAACGCCCAATTTGGTATGTACCGCTCAAGACATCTGCAACAACTGGAAAGGCTGCAGAAATACCTCACTGAAAGAATCACAGGCCTAAAGCAGATGCCCTACACTGACCGCTTTAAAAAACTCCAGCTATACTCTGTCGCATATCGTCTACTCAGAGGCGATCTCTGCTTAACATACAACGCCACGTCAAACCCAGAGCTGTTGGACATGCTACACTTAAAGAAATCCCAATCCCTCAGAGCCACATGCTCCAGGGATCTAACCTTGTCATCACAATAAACAAAACAGGGAGGGATAGGTTCCTGACACAGAGACTGCTCAGACTCTGGAATATACTGCCCATACATATCAAGCAGAAAGCCTCTTTGGCCCTCTTCAAAAGAAACCTTGACAATTGGATGGGAGAAAGGAAATTCACCCCGGGGATCATGTCAGTCGCCCTGTTAGACAGGGGTCCATGGAAGTAAATAGTGTGGAAATAAATAGCCAGGGAATTGTTATGGCTAGGGTTGTATAGGCCCTAGGGCTGATAGCCTAGTACCAACCTATGAACCTATGCTCTGATGAACAGGGTATCATTATGCACCACACTTGTATCCTGTAGTGGTCTGTTCTTTAGTCAGATCTGACCACAAGGTGATAGCTTTCTCTGTAAGATCCCATCTCAAGATATGATGTAATCCCAGTGTCATCAGGAAATTATTCTCCAAAGCCACTCTTCTAGCTTTCCTACTGATATAATGAGATATAAAAGCTTCTCATTCTAAGATGACTATTGTCCTTTTAATGATTTACATTCTCATCTAAACTCCTGAGTTGAGAGTTATACTGCCATTCATCTTATATACATTTTTTTAATTTAAAAAAAAAATTCATTGTAACTTTTTCACAACAATTTGAGCAACAAAGGAAGAAAACTTCAGATCAGTTCACTTCATTCTAAAAGTAACCTATAGAGAGTAAATAACAAACCAAGAGAAAAACAAAATCAAGACATGCAAAGCAAAATTTGAATTAAATATTGTTTACACATTTAAAATAACCATAAACTCTTATTAAACTATGTCAGGAGTTTCAAAAACAAAAGCAATGTTCAGCATTACAATGAAAATATACATAACCACCACCACCTGTAACACTGAGGATACTGCAGACACACTCCAGTGTCAGTTCCTTGTCTCCTCGATGCTTCCCTTCTTTAAACAATCTCTTAGCTTCTCTTCCTTTGATCCCCTCTGAACATGGGAGTAGCACTCACCAAGACAAAACATGCAGAAAAAACGAAGCCAAACCCGCTTTTAGGTACATTGTGTCAGCTGTTTTTCTAAAACTGAGCCCATCTCCATATGGTTGGATGATATATTGAATCCTGCTGTTCATGCTTTCAAGTTTTACTTACAAGATTCATGACATAGTTTGTAACTATTGCATAACTTTAATGTTCCTGAGGTACCTTTTGTTTTTGCATAACTTGATGTGTCATCACTGTATACTAGCATCAACCAAGAGGTGGGATTAGAGTATTTGAGAGAATATTTAAGCAGTCACATGACATTTGACAGTAACAAGATTCATACTGTGTGTGTACATTGATGGAATTGGTACTTGACAACAATTATTTCAAGTATGATAATCATTTTTATATGCACATTTTTGGGTTTGCTGTGGGGGCAGAATGGTCCCTGTATTTGTCAATTTGGTCATGGCAATATGGAGACTGAAATTTCTCATCCAGCATCCTTTGGCAGTCAACATTTTGTTTTATGATAGCTATAGTGATGATTTATTTTTATTGTGGAAAGGAGATTTTGATCAATCTTCCTCCTTTGCTAATGATTTAAACAAAACCACTGATTTTTTAAAATTCACCATAGGTGGTTTTGGTGAGAGTATTGATTTCTTGGATATCCGTTTGGCTTTTGGTTAATCACAGCGTGTGTTCATGAGTGAGATTTTAAGGAAATCCATTTTTATCAACCAGTATCTCCACAAGGACAGTCTGCACCCTGGACATATGAAGAGAGGTGTTGTTAAGGGTTAGATGATACACTTGAGTCATCTTACAACTGACCATCACACCTTTTTGAGATAAATGTCCAAACTTAGGAATGTTTTTGTTCTCAGATGTTACGATTCATTATGGCTTCTGAAAATTGAAGAAGAGGTTGTTGCTTTAAGGGACAGTACTGCATGCCCTATTCTATCTCAACATTGGCATAAAGGTGAAATAAATGGCAGGTCATAGTCCCTTTACATCCAGAGGTCCGACAGTTACTCTTTGGCTTTTCTTTTACCCATTTCTAATGAAATGTGGTTAAGTAAGTACATTATTCCTGATAAATTGAAACTTTTGTTGGGTAATCCTGATCTATCTAAACTGATTGGCAAAAAAACTCTTTTCACTTTTAAGAAATTAGCTAATGGGGGGGGGGCAGAGCCTGAATGACACACTGAAAGCAGAAGAACGTTAGAGCTCCATAAATCACTAAACACCAAAAGGAACCAAAAAAACACGCCAGACCAGCTGTAGATAAAGTAAGCGCTTTAGTTTACTTCATAAGCAAACTTCATCAGGCAAATCATTAATTACAACAAGCCCTTTATATATCCCCCCAAACAGGTCAATTAAAACATTAATCAATTACATATTTGATTAACTCTTAAAAGAGCATAACACAAAAATTCACATTATTATTATTAAAAATCCAAACTTCCAAAGCCATACAACAAGTTTTAATCATACTAAAATATTAAATCAATTAATTCATACTATAATATGTTCATCTAAGATATGATTTTAGTCTTAAGATTCATTTAATAGATAAATTATCATTCAGCCCGGGAAAAATGTGCATTGAACCTTAATTGCAAAATTAATTCCCTTTCATCTAATTTTAAGGCTATAGGACCCCCTCTGTCAGTATCACCCACTTGATCAATAACAAAAAAATAGAAAAGCATGTGATGGAAATTGATTTATATGTCTAGCCAGAGTGTTATTCAAATTTAGTTTTCTAATATTATACATATGTTCATAGATGCGCTGTTTCATGCATCTTTCCGTCCTTCCAATATAAAATGCAGGACAAGATTGGCCATATATACAATATTTTTAGACAAACAAAGTTGCCCTTTAGGAAGTAAATCTTCCCATGCATCTCAAATGAATTTGTGACTTTAACAAATTTGCAAAAATAGCAAAAACCACACTTGGACATTCTACCATTATAGGTAGTAATATTACTGTTCCTTTCCAAGACATTTTTCAAATTATTACACTTCCTAAAAACAATCCCAGGTTTTTCTTTGATCCTTGCATTAATCAAAGTATCTTCCCTCAAAAAACACCAGGTCTTATTAATGAGATTGTCCGCAACCAGCGAAAATGTAATAAAACCACTCTGTGGGACATCGTCCTCCACATCCGGTTCAAAATTCAATTGACCCATGTCAGAAACATTAATGGTCATGCCATCCTCAGACAAAGCATTTCCCTCAACAGATAGGGCATCCCTAACTGGGGAGCCAGTGTATAAAAAGGGCTTAAAACTCTCCCTCCTTCTTTTAAAACTGACTTCATCAAAAATGTCATCAATCAAAAAGGGTGGATAGCCCCTTTTAACAAACATATTTTTCAATAAGTTACATTCTGACATAAAGTCAGCTTCATCTGTAACCATTCGGGATGCCCTAACCATCTGCCCTTTCACAACGGCCTTCTTTTGGTAATAGGGGTGGGCACTTGACCAATGCAAGAAGGCATTAGAATAAGTAGTCTTCCTAAAAATCCTGGAAATAAATCTTTCATTTACCAAATCCTTACACAGTTCAATGTCCAAATATGAAATAGAATCAATTTTAAATTTAAATGTAAACACCAAAAAATCAGTAAAGTTGTTCATATGTTCATTAAGGGCTTCCGCAGTCTCTAAACCACCCTCCCAAATTATAAAAATATTGTCCAGATAGCATGTATACGAAATAACATTTTTCTTAAACAGGTCATCCTTAAATAGAAACTCCTTTTCCTAGTGCGTCATAACTATGTTTGCAAATGTAGCACCACAAGGGGAACCCATCGCTACACCGGTTTTCTGCAAGTAAAAGTCCCCATTAAACATGAAGTAGTTGTTTGTTAAGACCAATTCCAGAATATACACCAATAAATCAATTTCCTTACCATCCACACTTTTACTGATAAGGAAGTCCCTAACCCAAGCCAAACCAATTTCCAAGGGTATAACAATGTAAAATTCCACATGAAAATCCAAATTATGACAACCACTCTGCAGGATCTATACTTGAAGATGGATAACTTTAAAGAAAACTTAGAGAATCTTAAAACAAACTGCCAGAAACAGATTGATACTTTAAGGAATTGTTACATCATCAATCAAAAATAGTAAATATTGAAACCTCTCTCAATGACATTGAACTGAGACTCAAAGAAGAAGAAGAAACTCAGAAAGAATATATTCTGAAACAAAATACTTGGTTGCTAAACAAAATAGATGACTTACAAAATAGATAGAGGAGAAACAATATTAGAATTTTCAGGTTACCAGAAAACACAGAAGGTGAGGATATCATCTCATTTTTAACTACTTGGCTTCCGGATTTCCTAGACTCAAAAAAAGGTTTTTCCTTTGGTATGAAGGGAGCCCACAGAGCTGTGGGGAAACATGCTTCTTCATCAGCAAATACCCCTCCCAGATCAATCATTATAAAATGTCTCTCATATTTGGACAAAGAATTAATTTTAAGATCTGCCTGGAGGAAAGCACCTTTAAAGCATAACCAGAACATGATAAGATTTGATAATGATTACTCAATCAGAGTAACTGAACATTGAAAAAGAGTATGGCCAATGATAAAACTACTAAAGCAAAACAATATCAAAGCTCAACTTGCCTTTCCAGCTAAGATAAAAATCCTATATGCCAATGAGATGAGAAATTTTAATGATCTACAAGAAGCTTCATCATTTATCAAAAATAATAATGTGATTTCTATAGCAGAAGACATAGAATGGATATCCCCATCTCTCAGTAGAATAAAAGAAACAACTGCTTGGACTGATGTCAGGAAAAAAAAAAAAACAAAGGACTGAGCCCAAAACATCTCTTGTAAAAAAATAATTGCTTGTTTATTTTAACTTTCAAAATAAAAAAAAAAACTTTTAACTATGACTTGAACTGTCATCAGAACTAATCAAAATGAAAATGTAATCTCACATTTATGCTTAAAACAAAAAGTTAAGTAATCAAACTACAAGCTTTGATATTTAAAGTGTGGATAATTGAGGATTCTAATTGTTACTACCAGGTATATTCAGCATAAGCTAATTCACTTTATTAGTGAATAAATTCTTATGTTCTACGTACCTTAAACTTTATAGAGCACAAATATAAAAAAAACTATTTTTACTATGAAATGTGCTTATCCTTACCTCTAGATTGCTTTTTGTTTCTGCTTATTAAAGTCACTTAAATAATTTGGTCTGATAAAAAGAAACATTTTCTTCATTTTATTTGGCCTTAGTTATTGCATTCCTTATGATAGCGAAATGTGTTAGTTCTGACTGGATTATTTTGCTTATTCCAGCTGGCTTGTATAGTTAAAATGGCAATACATTGCTTTGCCATTACTGCTTTACCCCAAGTTATGTTTCAATAGCTTCCTGGTGGGCATAAGTTTGTTGTGGCTTAGAGATGTGACCCGGTACCAATGTTTACCATGTTTTGTTGTCTGGTGATTCATCTGAATACCTTGCAAATAGACTCTGATCATAGATGTGTCCTAGTAACAGTCCAACTGATTTTGCAATTAGATGCTCATAATGCAGGAAGAGGGAACAGGCAGTAATGCATAAAAGCAGTTATGAGATTTGCCTGCTTAGATGGTCTCTGTAATACTTTATGCTTTGTTTGAGACAGTATGAGGTGAGGATTGGTGCTGTGGTTGTTGGGTGACTGAGGGCTTTGTTGTTATGTATATGCATTTGTTAGTTGTGGTCTATGATGACTGTTAGTGTTTTCATTCTGATTTGCAGTTGTCCGGATATCCGACTACTTCCCCTTGTTTAACAGCCTATTTATTTGAATGGGGAAAAAGGGAGAGAAAATTAGCACAGCTGGGAGGGAGAAGTGAAGCTTTACAATAATTAAGACTCACGAGCACTTAACTCTGCTTCGCTCATATCCCGAGCTGTATTTTCACTTCATCTAGGTTCCTATGACAACAGGAAACACTGACATCATCACCAAATGGCTCTGTGAAGCTTTGGTACACTCTTCCAAACATTGAATTAGCTGTATGAAGGAGCTTACTTGTTTTTTTTATTGAATTGTATACCAAGATCTGCCTGCATAGTTAATAACTTCCTTCTTGTCTTATATAAGAGAATTGCAGTACAGTACCCAACATGCTGACATAATTAACTCAATGAGAGCAGTTGTTTTGACTGGACTTAGTAAATGATTTATCATTAGCAGGCAATCTTTCTTTGTCTCAATTTTTCTGTAAGCTACAATCTTTCTTCGTCCTGCTATGAGTCATTAATTCTGACTGTGTGGACAAAATATTAAAAGACCATACACTGTTGAACTTTGAACAATACAATGCTATTCAACAGTGGGATTTAAGTGGCAGTAGGAAGTCAGTAACCTAAGGTAATATATATTTAACAGTGGATGATCAAGACTAATGTGGAACAGTACATCATAGATCATACTGCCAAAATGTCACAAAAACCAGTTTGGTATCCTTTTCATCTGGAAGATAAGAACTCAGTATTTACAAGAGTTCTATTTTTATGTATTTAAAGGAATGTGTATAAGAGGATGCACATGTTTTTTCTACGTTGTGTTCTTTTATCAGCAGGTGTGGTTGCAAACAGCTTTTAGTTCATGGCTATCTATAGTATTTATGGGCAAGTTTAACAACAAAGTTGGTTAAAAAAAGACATGTTTTTGTTGTTACTCTAATGCAATTGGTAGAGTATATAATAACTCAAGGTATTTGTGTAGATTGATTTATTCTAGCAACCTATTCGAACAATGTTGCTCTATATGGCAATATTTTAGATTAACCACACTTTTTCACATGACTAATACTATTAATGCTGCATTACAAGTAACACAATCATTTCCATTAAGGAGAATATTTTAAGAAATATGATAAACATTGCTTATTTACATCATATATGTTTTAATTGTTAAGTAGTTACAGTTACAATTAATGCTCCTATCATATTCATGAACAGTAGGACATTATAGTGTTATTAAACTATGTCAAATTAAAAAAAATTAAAAAAGGAAAAGAAATATATTTTCAGTTCTTACATTTTCTTTATAAACTATTCTCCATATATTAGTTTAGCTTATGGAGCTTGAAGACCTTTTATGTCTGTTAAAAGTATGACTGATAATCTAGTAGACTTATTTTTATCTATTAGATTAGGAATGATTTTCATTCCATGTTTAGAGTGGAATTCAGTTACATCATTTGTTGTTATGTTTATCTTGACATTATCTAAAAATCTCCTTTTCATTTTAAGCCTGACCAAAACAGTATTTTATTGATATTTATGATAGAGAAAAATCTGACAATTTCTTTTAAATACTTTTGCATAAAGAAAAAATCATTTTTGCTGTTATCAGAGGAATATGTTGAACAGTCAAAAAAAAGAGACTCATCCTTTTGACAAAAAAAAAACAATATAGATTTAACCTTTTTATCCTTGAATACCAATGGTTTAAATAACCAATCTAAAATATCTAATTTGTTGAAATACTTAAAATTAAACAAAGCACAAGTAGTTTTTTCTTCAAGAGACACATTTCAAAACAAATGATAGTTATTCATGGAATCCTAAAGATTATTTAATTTTAGCTCAGTCTACCCACAAGACAAAGACTAAAGGTGTAACAATCTTATGGAAAAAGAATATTACAATGCCAGAAACCATCTTTAAATATGAGGACAGGGAAGGTCGTATGGCTCTGGTAGTAGTCAAATTTAAAAACAGACTATGGACATTGGCAAACCTATACTGGTTCCCTGGTATCGGAGTAGGAACAATCAAAACCACTTAGATTTCATCTCTAATAATCATAAGGGTAATCTAATAATAGGAGGAAATTTCAACTGCATTCTAGATTCATCTGAAACCACTGATAAGAGACCCCTTAAGACTTCCTCCATCTCCAAATCTTTAAAAAAAGGATTGATTAATTTCATTTACTAGACACATTTAATTTGAAAGATGATACATCTCTATTGTTGAAACCACAGATACGGCACTCAAACTAGAATAGTCAAAATATTAATTGTTCAAGACTTGCATTTAAAAATCACTAGCTTCTCAATTATTCCATGCCCCTTTTCAGATCATGATTCTTTGATTTTTCAAAATTCAAACTGACTTCAAACCTTTAATCTTATCATCCAGAATTCCATCATATATAACAACAATTAAAGAATTTAAACCTTGACTGTTATCAGAATTACAGTTTTTCTAGATACTAATTCTACAACAGAAATCAATAAAATAATGACATGGGACTCATTAAAAGCCTATATATTTAGTACAACTCTTACTTGGTACAAATATAAAATAAAAGAATGGGATAAAGAATTATTAGATGGGCAATCCAAACTTATGTCAATTAAAAATGAAAAAAAAATCAAGACTCCCCACAAATCAGAAAGAAAATAGAGGAGTTAAATAATAAATAAAATGAAATATTAGCACATAAAACTAGTTTAGCATTAGAAAAATTAAAAGTAAACTACTTATACACCTCTCCCAAATATCTACATAACTTAACCACAATAATCAAAATACAAGCCAAATCCAATAATATTAACAACATTTATCATGAAATGAAAGGGAAAAATGTATCAGATATAGGAGATGTTCTCGATGCATTCAGATATCACTACATGGAACACTTTAAAAAAAGAGAATTCCCATATTGACCAACTAAACATAGTTATTATTTTTTCTAATATTAAAAATATACCAGAAGAATTAAAATCAGACTTACAAAAGCCTATATCCTATAAGGAAGTTATTGATAAAATTAAAGAAGGCAAGACTAACAAATCACCAGGAATAGACGGCATCATTATGGAATTATATAAACTTTTTCCACCAATGATAACCTCCCTACTCCATAAAACTTTAATAGAAGTTAAAACAAATGCAATAATTCCACCCTCTTGGAAATACTCTTTAATTACTCTGATTCTAAAAGAGGATAACACATCAAATCTATGTACCTCATATAGACCCATATCACTACTGAATAATGATTACAAGATATTCATGTCAATTTTACCTAATAGAATTAAAATACCCATATCTAAAACAATCAAGAATGACCAAACAGGATTTATATTCAATAGACACACACACACGATAATATCAAGAGGATACTTACACTTATAGATTATGTAAATAAAGAAAATAAAGAGATACTTATAGTAGGCTAAGACATAGAGAAGGTTTTTGACTCTCTAAATTGGGATTATCTATTTAGAATACTATCACTATATGACTCCCCCCCTTGTTTCACTTACTTACTAGAAAACATATATATAAACAATTTAGCCTATGTTAAATTAGGCCCAATCACATCAGAATCTATTCATAAAACAAAAGGCACTAAACAAGGTTGCTCTATGTTGCCCACTCATTTTGCTCTAACCATTGAAGTATTTGCAGAAACAATATGCAATAACCTAAATATAAAAGGGGCACATGTTTGCAATCAATATAAATAATTCTTTTTGCCAATGACATATTATTAACCTTACTTAATTCTAAAGAGTGATTCAAGGAATTAGAAGTAGCTATTAAGAAATTTTACTTGATCTCAGGTCTTCACTTCAATAAGTCAAAATCTAAATTTTTATTATTAAACAAAAAGAAAGAGCTCACGTTACAGAAAACCATATTATGGGACAACAAGAATCTAATCTAAAGTACTTAGGAATAGTCTTATGTAAAGATCTAAATGAGATAACATCAGTAAACTATAACAATATCATTAACACAATGAAAACTTGTATTGCTAGATGGAATAACACTTTTGAAGACAGACTTCAGTTAATAAAAAGACTACCCAAGATTCTATATGTGACTACAGCTATTCAATTGCTTCCTGATAGATGTGTTTTCAAAGAAACTCAGTTTTCTTAAAAATTTTATGGTTCCCTAAGAGAAATAGAATAGCCTTAGTAAATCATTTTAGACCATGGAAACTAGGAGTATTAAACTTTCCAGATATAGAAACATATATAAAGGCATCCATATCCAAAACTATTATAGACTGGATAAATCCCAATCATTTGGCCAGTTGGAAAGAACTACTAACTGCCATATCAATAAATGAGTTTACCTTTTTAAATAAGTTTCCAGTATTACATAAATCTAATAAACCTTGGTATCTAATAAGTATATGCATGGAATATAATATAACAAAACATACTAAAAAAACTACTAAAACCTACTAAAACATAGCTGATTAATTACTACATTAATTCATTTAGGAAACTTATAAATGCTAATATGGACCTGAAACTTTGGATTGCTCTCATAATACCTTGCACCACAACAAGGGATTATCCTCACAAAATGTATAGAGAAATAATCACTTCTTGGGAACAAAACAATTTTTTCTGTTGGATACAACATAAAAGAGTTAAACATTTTAGATATTCAAGAGATGAAAACAACTTATAAAATCCAATCATAGGATTGGTTGAGTCTACAAAGCAGTTTAATGTATTCCCAATATTTATTTATTTATTTATTATTTATATTTGTTTACTGGCAAATTCCAACTGGACACAGGTCCTTTTTCAGCAGAGGCCCGGGGAGAAAAGCTCCACAGAGTGACAGTGATAAATGGCATACAATAAGAGTCAGTTCTGTATACAGTATAGGTGATCATGGCATGGAAATACAGGAGCACATTTGGTACCATTAGGTAGTAGCTCTAGTTACACATTAAGAGAAGGAGTAGAAACATAGTAAAATGATTTTATAACAGCAATACAGTTCAACAATTATTAAACAATAATAATGATACACAATAATAATAATACACAAGATTTACTATTTAGTATTTATTTAGAATACTATTTATGTAAAATAATTAATAGTTCTTCTTGTAAACTATGCCGAAATTCATAAATCACTTATATGAAATTATATATCATGACCATAATAAAGAAAATAGTATATCCTTCCTATATAAAAAACTAATATACTACAAAACTATACCTAAAGCTTCTTATTGGAAATATATTTTGAAAGGCCATTCACTACAACTGAATGAAGAAATTAAAGTAAATATTTTGTTATCAGTTAAATAGGGTCTATATTAGAACACCGAACATTTGAAATGTCGAGTGTTCTAATATCGACCCGTTTTCAGCGGACGCATAAAATATCAAAGTAACAGGAAACCAAATTCTTTCCTAGAGAAAGAATTTGGTTGTCTGTTTCTGTTGCTTTGGTATTTTCAGCGCTCTGGTGGAAAGTTACTTGTCAGATTCAGGTAAGTGTGCGATTGTGTGGACGTGTGGGTTAGGGTGGGTTAGGTGAGTTAGGGTTAGAGCACGGGTCAGGTAAGTGCGCGATTGTGTGGACATGTGGGTTCGCGTGGGTGAGGTGACTGTGCAATAGTGACGGACCTTAGGGTTAGGGTTTGGGTTAAGGTAAGTGGATAGTTAGTGGTGTATGTATAGTTTAGTGTAGGCTTAGGAGTACGAGTTTAGGTGTATGTGTGTGGATTGCTGTTTGTTTAGTGTGCTTGTGTTGTGTGTATGTGTTTTGGAACAGTGACTTTTTTCCCTAGGAAAAAATTCACTGTTCCGAATTTTCGATGTTTTTTTTTTCCGATTGCTAGGGTTCGATATTAGAACACTCGACATTTTGAATGTTCGGTGTTCTAATATAGACCCATTAAATACACTTCCCATACACAATATTGGAAAATCTTTAACTGGAAATATATTTACAGAGCTTTTTTAACATCAGATAAAATTACCAAGTTCAGTTCCTACACAAATGGAATACATTGGAGATGTGAACAGACACATAGTGCAGACTGGAATCATATTTTTTTATGATGGTACTAAAATCCAAACATACTGGGATGGAATTAATAAATTCTTGCAGACTTTGTTTAATGATTCCTTAATTTTATCTAAAACATTGATCCTTTTGAATGTGAATGAAGGTCCACATCTGAATAATAAAAATATGTATCGCTTATGGACAATACTTGCAATCTCAAAAAATGTATAACCAGAAGATGGAACTCAAACATAACACCAACTTTGGAAGATTTTTATACCTTGCTGAGAAGCTCAATTTTGAGGGAGATGAAAATTAAGGAAGTAAGGACTTTTCCAAGACCATTGATTAACAATCCATGGAAAAAAGGTTTTGTCATTGATTGAATCTTTACACCGATGAAGATTCATCCTCTGATAATCAGACTATTATATTTATGTACTATTTATTTTTACCTGTAACTATTATTGATGTCAGGCTAATGTATATATTGTATATAGTTATTTAGCATGTCACTTATAAAATGTTATGAAATTATATATTATTTCCTGAAATAAAAATCTATTGAATAAAAAAAAGAAATTAGCTAATGTGAAGTCTATTCTTGAAAGAAAAAGCAAAACTTGTCAGCTTATTTAATACACCTCTGCTGTGCTTGGTACTTTCTTTTGTGGACACTGTAAGCAGTGTAGATTCATTAGCAATTATATGTCTGTTGAATTTAAAAACTGCAACAAAGTGATATGGGCCAAGGGTAGGATTAGTTGTCACACTAAAAATGTTGTTTATACTGTCATGTATAATTCTTGTGAAGGGTACTACATTGAAAAGACTATTAGATCTTTAAATAAGAGGATTTATGAGTACCTTTTGGCAATCAAAAGGCATTACCTTTCCAATAGCCTGGCTAGATACGTTTATTTTTTTAGGATTTCAAGAAATTTTCATTTTCTGTATTAGACACAGTTGCATCTAATATTTTTTTTTAGAGGTAACTTTAACATTTTGTTAGAATGTCGAGAGTACATGGCAAATTGATTTGTCATCTGATCAGACACCAGGTGTCAATGAAACCATCAATATTTAATGCTTTTTACAATTGCAAAGACTATGAAGTTTATTTATCCTTTTATTTATTACATTGATATGTTTTTTGATTTTTTATATATCATTTTATTACTTATTATTTCCTTATTGTAGTTATAAACATGGCTTCATTTTAAATAGCTTAATTCATTACTTGATTTATTTTTTACATCATTAACAGCACCTTCTTTTTTCATCAAATTAATTGGTTGATTTTATCATATGACGACTTTTATCATTTAAGGCTAAGGTTTGGTTTAGAATTTTTTTTTTACTGTTTTCTGAAGAAGTTCTAGTTTATATTAAAAAGAGCTTAACATCTGTGTCTGGTTCCTTTTCCAGTTTTGGTCTACTAATGTATAGTTATTTAGTTTTTGAAGTTGGAGTTATTTTTTATTATAGTATTTAGGAGTGTTAGAGGGCAACAGTTTTATTACATGTACAATTTAATTCTACTATAAAATTTGGCACCTTCACTGTCACCTCTTTCCTGCCTCTAGCAATTTCCATAGTTAGGCTCTGTAAGAGTATAAACATTTCGGGTCCACTAACTTGGTAAACTATAATCATCATCATAATCTGCTCTGGAACTTTTTCCTTCTTTTAACTCAATAAATAAGTAAATAAATAAATAAAACAGATGTTGGTGTGGTATTATTTTACAAGATGCATGTCTATGAAGTTACTACTATTACAGTACTTCCTCTTTAATGATGTTTCTGAACTAGAATATATATGATTTTCCCTTATTCTTCCAGTCATCTCAAATAACTTTTCAATGAAAGTCTTAACTAAAACCAAAATGCTTCTTCCATGGGACCTGACAATATACCCGGTTACTTAATTAATAGTGTTATACATGCCCTTAAAGAACAACTCCCTAAACTGTTTAACCTAAGTTTAGCTACTGGTTTCATCTTTGATGAGTGGTGCAATGCAGGAGGGAACTCTACCAAAATGATAGCCTTACATCCATCCTGGAAAATTGCAAACTTAACAGCCTTGCAAGCTTTACCTCCAAAGCCATACAATATATTTATTTATTTACTTATTTTCATTTATTTACTGGGAGTGTCCAACTGGGTGTAGAAATAGCCCATTTTCAGCAGAGGAGTGGGGAGAAAAACTCCACAGATTACAGTGTTGTCATATTAGAAGAAACATGTAAGAATACATAATGTAAACAACACAATGTTCATATACGATACATGTTGAGAAATAAATATTACATAACAAATAGTAGAAGAAAAGACAATTATATTCAAAAATGAAATTAGTTTAAGTAGGATGAACAGTTAATAAAGTTTTGTGACAAACTGGATAAAAAATTTAATGGCTAAAGAAACTGTTACCTATGAGATAAAAAAGGCACTAAAGGAGGAGAAAGGAGTATATGGGAAGGAAAAAGTTAAGTAAAGAAAAAAGACCGAAGGCAGATAAGTGAGGGGTAAGAGGAATATGGTTATTTAGAGTGGCTAACCAGGAATTGTGCAGGAACAAAGCAAAGTATTTTTTTAAGATTTTCCCACAGCAGTTGTTTGAATTTGGTAGTGTTGTTATAATTGACCTCATAAACTAGGTTATAAAGAATGTTGTTAGACTTAGCTACTAAGATTTTGGCTTTGTTAGTAGCAGATCCTGGCTATTTAATCTGGTGAACTTCTTCAAAAGGGTTACAGAGGCAGTAGATAGTTGCCATTCAGTGCACATAGCATATCTTGACCTTGCCAAGATCTTTGTCACCATTCTTCATGCTAACATCATACAAAAGCTAATGGCTTTAAAAATTGACCCATGTGTAGTAAGATGTATAGAAAAGTGTCTGAAAGCCAGAACCTATGCTGTACAAGCTGCAGGTACCTCATCAGACTGAATGAAAGTGACCAGTGGTTTCCCGCAGGACTCAGTGCAGTGACTTCTCCATTTTGGTATATACTTCTCAGATATCCATGCCGAGAAATAGGATCTACTGCTAACAAAGTTTGCAAATGACTACATACTGCGGTTGTTGTCAAGCCACTTTGTGACACCCAAACCCTCCAGAATTACCTCAACCTAGAAAACTCTTAGTGTACTAACGGGTGTGCTCATACTAAATGTTAACCAGGCTACTGTCATCACTTTTGGTAGACAACCCCTCCCCACCTATAAGGAGAATAGACTACTACAAAATGAAAATGTACTCAAAGACTTGGGACCTGGGTTGATAGGTTCTTCTCTTTTGATCATAATGTGACAGTTGTCAAGAAATCTTTCTATTTAGCCCTGTTAATTAAAAAGGAATATAATCAAGGTCTAAAGGGGTAATCACATCCTTATACTCAACATTAGTCATTCCAATTATTGAGTGCAATGCCCCCTTTGGGAAGCATCTCACTAAACATAGCAAACAATTAAAAAGACCTCCAAAGTTCCTAACCATAAATATATAAGGCCTAAACCACCTGAGCTGCAAAGAGAGGCTGAAAGCTTTATCTCTTTCTTAAGTGTCTTACAGACTTTTGAAGGGAAAGCCCTGGCTTGCTTATTGTGCCATTAGAAACCCAATTCTCCTGTATCTTCTGTTTTTCCCCAAATACAGTGGAAAGTTGGCATAATGGTTAAAATGTTTACCTTACAGACACAGTACAGGGTTTGATGCTTACATAGGGTAATTGGCTAGGCTTAAAATGGCCCACGAAGACAGTTAGTGTAGTACTAATCTATGAATCTCGACCAATATTAGAACCATACCTCGCAACTTCTTATGACAAGAAATCTGGACAAAGTGCAAATAATGGGGGACAAAGGACCACAAACAGGGACACATTTTAAATATTGCCCTTATAAACTTAGAAAGTGCTAGAATAAAAGTCGTCATGTTGGTGGGCATTTCCTGAAGGATATGAAGTCTGAAACTCAGGTGTCTGCCTTTAATTAGTGGCTTTGTCTTCAATGTTTTGCCAGAAAACCAAACATTTTAGTAGGAACAGGCAACAAATATAAAGCAAAAATATGGACAGTTGAGAAGTATACTTCTCCACAATCACTCTCCTAGATACTTGAAGCTTTTAATCTGTTCCTCCATTATCTACCTTTCTATATCAGTTTTCAGCTTCTTCTGATTTCTTCCATTTGCTGGCATTACAGAAGTCTTGTCTGTACTCAGTTTCATCCCATTTGCCTTCAGTTTTGCATTCCATTCCACTCCCCTATACTTTGCTGAAATTCTTGCTCAGAGTCAGCCTGTAATGCCACATTGTCTCCATATAGCAACTTTGTTGATCTAGCCCCTCTGACCTGTTTGCTAATGTAGTCCATCACCAGTATGAACAGCAGTGATCTCAAAACTGAACCCTGATCACACCCACTCCCATTGGGAACCCCTCAGTGAGATCAAACACTGCTCATACTTGAGTCATTGGGTCCTTGTACATTACCTGCACAAATTCTACCATTCTGGGACTTCAAACCACTGCAGGATTACCCAAATCATTTTTCTTAGGACCTTGTCATATGCTTTTTCCAAGTCTAGGAATGCCCTTACTACAAATATTGGGTAAGTTGTGCTGCATCCTGATCTAAATCCAAACTGTTCCTCTCCCATCTTAGTTTCTACTACTCTGAGTATTTGTTTATCAGTCACCCTTTGCAGAACTTTCATGCAGTGTGACAGGAGTTTAATATCTCTATACTGACCAGTTGTTGATGCCCCCGTTGTTTATGTACACTGGTACTGGTATTCATATTCTCCAGTTATCTGGGATAGGACTTCCTCAATACAACTATAAGTACCCTCAGGAGCCATTTCTCCCCATGTCACCCAGCATCTTTATCACATATGCTGTGACCTCATCTGAGGCTACTGCTTTCCCTGACTTCATTTTCCTTAGTGCTGTTCTTACGTTTTCTTTGATGGGCTCCTCCTCCTACTCTTTCATCATAGGCTGTGGCTAGGGCAGTACAGCATCTATGAGGTTTTCTTCATTCAGAAGCTGCTGAACATACTCCTTCTATCTGCCTTTGATGTCCTGGGGACTGGTGAGCAGGTTCTTACATGCATGCCTTATGAAGAGTGTCTGACAATCATCTTTATCTTTCTGCCTTTGCCTTGCAACCAGATAGAGTTTCTTTGTACTGTCTACCAAGTCACTTTCTAGAAGCTGGTAGAGTGCATCTGATGCTTTATTCTTTGATACTGCAACTCTTCTCTTAGCATCTCTGTTAGCCAATCAATATTCCTTCTTAGCCTGGTCCATCTTTTCTATCTTTCCTTATATACCCTATTTCCATACCTGTCTCAGATGCATGTCTGTTTAATAGCTGTTTTAATGCACTGCCATTCTTCTCTTCAACTCTACCGATTTCCTCATTTTCCTGAGGTGCTAGAGCCCTGAGTATTTCCTTGAACTCCTGTGCTTTCTCTCCAGTCATCTTCCAGATCTTCAGCCTAGTTTGTTGATGATATAGCCTTCTCTAACCATTTCTTGCAGCTGATTATGCAACCAGTGATTTTTACTTTTGTCCAACTGTTTCACTGAGGATAATTTTACAATTGCTGATTCCACCCTAGTGCCCTTTCCATACTAGGAGGAAGTCTACCTGAATTACATAATGGCCATTGTTGTATGTGATCTTGTGACTGTCTGTCTTGCTGAACCATGTCTTGGTCACCATCAAGCCATTTGCAGACAGACTTCTAGGGATTTCCTTATTTATTACTGTTGTCCCTCACATGTTGACCCAAGCAGTCCTCATATTTTGTTCTTTCTATTCTGATGGGTGCATTCACATCATCCATTATCAACACCAATTCTTGTTGCCCTGCTTTGTCTAGTAGGTCCTGCAACTGCTAACTGAATGCACTGTGATTGCACTCTTTCTGTCACTGTTCCAACCCTGTTTGTGGGGCATAGGCTAAGATTATGAGTATTGACCTATCCTTACAATAGAGTCTGATTGCCATGAGTTAGTCACCAATTATGATCACAATTCTTTACTGTCTTTTGAAACCTCTCCCTTACCACAGTTTCCACACCATTTCTAGTCTGCCCTCCTCCAGAGTAATAGACTCTTGATCCCAATACAAGTGGCTTTGTTGCTCGGCCCTTCCATCCTACCGCCTAGATACATAGGATGTCCAGCCACCTCCTTACCATCATGTCATCCAACAAAATGAATAGTAAATAATAAATGCATAGTGACAATGGCATGCTAGATAAAATGTGATGTACTTGTGATCAGTTTTAAAGATACAAATGCATAATGAGGATCTGAAGAAGTTTTTTTAACTGAAAGTGCTTATCCTGTTTGATCTGCAACCTGAATAGCACAATTTGTGCTTTTTATTTCTTTGTTTTATTAAAGCCTACATTTTAACAGAATTTCTCAGTGAACTTTTCGTTGTGGTGGAAGCCTTTTTTCATTTTACTATTTTTGCCTATTAAGGCTTCCTCTGGAGGTGGTTTTTGGTTTGGTTGTTAATGCATAATCTCTGCAATATGTATACTTAGACTTAGATTGACGTATTTCAGAGAATTCTCATTATTCTGAGGATCAGCAGTCTAGGATTAAGTGTATATAAGTAACATGTTGGTATATGTGGAACTGTGAACTTTGCAAAAGCCTTATTGAGATGTACAATGAGAGCCAATTTTCATGTTTAAGATCAGAAAAAAAGTTTTGTGATTGTATTTTGTATGACATTTAGTCATCATTTTTTGTTTCCTTTTTGAAACAGTCTAAAACTTGTGGAATCTAAACATGGGCATTATTACTGGGTAAAAAATATCTTCTGCTATAACATGTGACAGATTTTACAGACGATTTTACAGACATTTCTATGGATCTTCCAGTCTCAATCTACACTTAAGTATGATAGCTTAATTGGGTATTCTCTCAAGCTTAGCTGATTGTGTCTTAATAGAATGAGTTTATAAGTCATTATGATAAAGTGAGGTGATGGTGGTTAGAGGATGGGGCTTCTTGATGAAAGATTGGGACAGGCATTTATGCTACCTGTCAGTGACTGCTCTTTATCTGAGATTCTGCTACCTCAGTGTAAGAGTAATAGAACAGGACAGTAGCTGCTGCTATTACCTAATATCAGAGTAAAATCCCATCTTATATACATGAGTAATTATTAGCTCCCAAATTAGACATGTAAACACAATAAAACAAATAAAAAGAAAAGATTCTCTGTAGACCTCAACCTATGTTCATAAATTCAGTTTTTTTATATCTAAAAGGATGGATAACCACAAGACCATTCTTTCCCACATGGAGAGTTTGGTGGTAGGAAGTGCAGCAAATTGCTGTCTCAGTGAAGCTACCTACTTTGCCTTGGTGAACAACCCCCCCCCCCTGTCTCTGCAGATCTTTCAGCTCTGCTACTGCTACCTTGCCATTGCTGTGTGCAGATGCATAGTGGAATTGAGTTCTCACAGGCTCATGCTACATAGGTACAGTACCTATTACTGTCTCTTGGTGTCACCAGTGGTTAGCCAGAACAACATCCTTCCCTCCAGGATGTCAGTAGTCACTCACTCCCATCATCCACGGCCACTTATCTCAGGAATCTGAGCCTCTTATTGGACTTGTGCAGTAATAAGAACGTAATCCTTCTAGCTATCAGATCACACTCCATGGGTGTTTGGCATGATAATAAACTTTTTTTGGCAGCTCAAACGTAGATGCTTGTATGACGATTGCTAAGATTTCTTGCTTCCAGAAATATTTTGGTTCCATTCTGTGCACCAGATCTCTGGTGCTATTGTGTCTGACCTAGAAAATGCATATTATAAGTCTACAAATGCTACTGTAAATTACAGGCAAGTTGAACATCCATGAATCTGCATGCATCAGTTTGGATAACTAGGCCTCCCAAAAGAAATTAAAATTAGACCTTATCTCTTGGATGAAGGCATATGATGTAAGTGAATGTCTTAGTCATCATTTGCCACCTAAAATGCTATGAATCTAATAGGATCATAGGATCATAGGAAATTACTAGGCAATTCACCCTGAGGCCCTTTCAAGTCTAACCAAGAATCCCAGGGGTGTATTTTCTGTTCCCCATCCAGTTATCCAGGCTGGGCTTAAAAAGGGATAATGAGGTACTCTGTTTGACGTGGAAAGGGAGTCTATTCCACAGAAGGAGAGTCTCTGGGATACAAATTTGCCCTGCCAGCAAGTCCTATTGACGTCACAGCCCAAGTTGAGGTTGTGCATGGAGGTTACTTGAGTGTAGCTTCACTTGCAGATATGCTGCATTCCCATCAAGGCGGGGTCTGAAATTGCTTTGTATGCCAGAGAGAGGTCAACTCTGAGAAGCCTGTATGAGACTGAGTAGAAGGACAGGGTTTTTGGCCTAATAGATACACTAACAAAACGGAACTAAACCAGTATATTTTTTATTTTACGACCTGGTACCTTGGCAATTCGCCTACATGGATCACAATTCATTTAAAAAAATGAAACAGTATATATACAACAGTACAGCTTATTATTCAATGAATTTATCAATTAAATAGCTATTCATTATTTAAAGTGACCACAGTGATTTCTAATAAATATACAAAATTGACTTAAATAACTTACATGACTGAAATAAATGAATGAATCTGACTATATGAAATTCATGCTTTAATGATTTTATATTAATATGTTTATTTTTACATAGCTAATTCCTGATTCATACCAAAAGGCTTTAAAGTTTTAAATTTTAAAATCATCCTGGTTTCTAATTCCATCAGTTTAGCTACAATATCGCCCCCTCTGGGAAGAAAAGGCTTTCCAAGAACACAAAATTTTAAACACTGGGAGAACCATTATGTTTTTCATGGGTTTTTGGCCTGTCTGTGTAGGGTAGATGTTTGAGGCCCTGGATTCTCCTGGTGAGGAACCTCTGTGGTCTCTCCAGCTGCTGTATGTGCTTTGTGAGGTACATGTAGAAAGGGGTGCAGTACTCAATGATAGGTGTTATAAGTGATGAATACAGGGATGTTATGACCTCCTTGTCCCTGGATGAGATACCCTTTCTAATGAGGTTGGTCATGTAGAAGATTTTCTGTACAATGGAGGCAATATGGTGGTCAAAAGTCAGGTTTCTATCAACCTGGGTGATGAAGGCCCTCACTACTGATTGCAAGGTTAGGACCATGTTATTAATGTGATAATTTGTGGAGATGTCACTCTCCCCAAAGGGGATGATGATGATCCATTTTTTGGCATTCCATTTGAGGCCATGTTTCTGGCACCAGTCCTTTGTTTGGGTGAGACCCTTGGAGGATGTTCACATCACAAGGGGAATTGATCAAAGTGCCCAGCTTGCAGTTGTCTGTAAACTTTGTCAGCCATAGCCTACTGGATTTAGCCTGAACCTCAGAAAAGTATATCCCCAAACAAGAGTGGCCCCATGACCTATCTCTGGGGTATGCCACTCATTATGGGTCTACTGTTTGAGGTGGCTTGCCATATTTTTACTAGGTGAGTTCTATCAGTTCACCAGTTTGCTATCCATCTAGTAACATTTGGATTGATGCATAGTTGAGAGAGTTTATCTATTTTACCTGAGTGGGAAATAGTATCAAAGGCTTTGGCCACATCAAGGTAAGTGGTGTGTCTTCCCATCGTCCATGGCTTTGGTGACTGTCTGAAACAAGTCAACCAAATTTAACAGGCATGACCTCCCCTTGACAAAACCAAAATGTGTGGAATTGAGTGTTTGGAAGTTGCCAGTGTCCTTCTTAATGAGGTCCATTATAATCTGTTCCATGGCCTTGCAGATCAGGCTAGTTAGGCTGATGAATCTGTAATTTCCTGGATAGGTGGATGTTCCACCTTTGTGCAAAGGGATGACAGGGATGACACTGGCTGTCCTCCACTTGGCTGGGATGAAGCCAGTACTCAGGCTTTGGTTGGATAGGGTGCCTAATGGTGCTGCAAGTTCCTGCCTGCCTTCATGTAGGATGCAGCCTGGATATTATCGGATCCCATGGAGGCTGTATATTTTGCCTTTGAGAAGGCAGTGATGACTTAATCCCTAGAGATAAGGGAGGGGGGCAGGTGCTGCAGATGTCCTGATTTACTGATGGAGGCAACAAAGCAATGAAGTTTTCACTGAACCTGTCTGCCAGCAGGTTGGCTATATCTATGACATCTGTGTATGTGGTGTCCTTGACCACCAGTTGTGAACAGATCTGAGTGTTTCCTTTGAGATTGCGGACTTATGTGAAGAAGACCTTATGACTTTTTTTTAGAAGATGTGACCAGTTTGGACTCAAAGTTTGCTTTGAAGGATTTCACTAATGCTCTTATTTACTTGTTCAGGCTAAGGAAAGATTGCTTCCAATTAGGCACCTGCTCACTCTTGGTCCTGGACAGCATTTTTTTTCCTTTTTTTATAGAGTTTATTTATTGCAGATGTCTACCAGAGAGGTTTACTCTTTCTAAAGGAGGATGATTTTGTCCTGTTGGGTATTCCTGATTTCATGAGCTATATAAATGCTTGTATAGTACTTTGGTGTAGGTTTTGATATTTGTGTCAGTTTCTGTGGAGGGGGAGGGGGCTGTGATGCTATTTATACCTTCCCTCAGGAGGTTGCAATCAGATTTGGAGAAGTTCTGTTTGACCCTAGCTGGGGCAGCGGGGGGGAGATGGTGACTTCAAAAGTGACCACATTGTGGGTCTGATCATACCAGGGAGGATGACACTGTAGGGATGCTATAGTGATTACTCATGGTGCTTAATACCAAGTCCAAGATATTATCACCTCTTGTGGGGGTGATCTGTTCCAAAGCATTTGTATTGAAGAAATCAAGGAATCTCTGGGCATTTGTGTTTTGGCATGAGGATTTATTCCAGTCTATAGTGTATAGATAAAGTCACCCAGGATCAGGGTAAAGCGTTGAATCTTGATAGATTCCAAGATGTCTAGGTAGATGGAGTGGGAATCTTGAGTCAAAGTTGGCGGCTTATTGCTAGCTATGATTTGAATAGGGGTCCTGTCAATGGTTAACTGCAACTAGAGTGTCATACTGTTTGACCATCCTGTAGATGTGTATGTCTATGATTTGGGATCTGAATGTATGATAGCATGTGTAACCTGGTATGGCTGGGGTGCTTTCTACAACTTTGAGCCAGGTTTCTGTGACTGCACAAATGTCAGCATCTTCCAAGGTTAAAAATGCATGCAATGAATGCAGTTCCATGTTTAGACTCCTAGCATTTAGAAGAATGACCTTTAATTTGCGTTTTAATGAAATTTTAATGTTGGTAGTTTTAACCTCATGACATTGCCTAAAAAAGGCACCATGGGGGAGGCTGGAGTCTTTGCCAGAAGCCTGAAGCTCAAGGGCTACAGATGCAGGCTATCTCTGGCAAAGCATTTTGGTCTGTTGATCATGTCTTCCCAGGCTGTCAGGTACTAGATCCCCTTGTAATGACACCAGAAGCTAAGCCAATGGTTAAAGTCAATTATTTTCTGTTTGTATTGAAGCATCATTCTGGGTGACAGTAGAATGGTGCTTAAGGCTAGGGACATACCTGCCTGGGACACTTATTCAGCAAGTTCATTCATGTCTCTCTTCATATAGTCCAGGGAGGTACATCTCAAGTTGTTCATGCCAACATGGATTATGATAGAGTCATAACAGCACCTGTTATTGGGAGACTTGGGTGCATGTGTGATATGGCAGAGTCTGGCACCTGACAAACAACTAACCATGACCTTCTTCTTATCCAGCCTGGTGAGGGGTACATCTTTGTGTCTCACAATGAAGTGTCCTTTGACTAATATATTGGGTTTATGGTTAGGCTCTAGTTGCTGTGAGACACAGGTGTGTGGACTATGTGTGGTGTGGTGGGCTGTGGAGTTTGCGTGTGTTTTTTCATTGCAGGTCTTTTTTGTTTGGGTATGTTTTTGTTGATGACATTGCATATGTGGTTGTGTGTTGTGTAGGTGTGGGTGGTGTTTGAGGTGTGGTGTTTGTGTTGACAACTTTCTCAATGTCAGATATACTGGCTTGTGAGGGAGAGAGCATAGACTCTAGGTTCTTAATGTAATTGCATCTCTCACAAATTGTGTTCCAGGGTAGTAGTAGTAGTAGTAGTAGTAGTAGTAGTAGAGGGTTGTCTGTGTACATGAGGCAATTGCTACACTGTCTCAGGATGCCCATATTAACCAGACTGGTAGGAGAAAGTGTAGGAAACTGTCTATCCATATTTGTCAGAATCTGAAAGAGACATGCCAGAGACAGCTAAGGGGTAAAGGATAGAAGGTCTAAGATGAGTATTGCTTGGTGATCACACAAGTGCTACTAAGGGAAAATTTGTAGTGGGAATACTTTGCAATGGGAACTCAAATAATTTAAATAATTTTAAAATGAAGAATTAAAACGTACAAATCACTATGGTAACACAATCTTTGGCCAGTACAGTTCCACAGTTTGGAATGACCTGTGTTACCTAATATGGAAAAAATTTCCATTTACTACATTCAAAACCATGGCCAAAATTGTAAATGTGAAGTTACATGACATCTCACTAAAACAGAGCAGAAGATAAAAAAAGTTAATATGCTATCCTCATATATCATTTCTTTGTCTTACTCTACATATTCATTGAAAAAAGCATCAAGTGATTATAAGGTCAATGCTAGGCAATTGTTTTGGAGTGCTTAAGAATGATTTAAAAAAATGGATATGCATTTTTTTCTTTATTATTAGACAAAGCTTGAGAACTGATAATTTAAGATACATGCTCTGGAGTCAATTGAGAAAACTTTGTTTTATAAACATTAATAAAGTAAGGATTCCCCCTGATTTCTGCAAAGTTGTTTCATATGTTTGTTGTCTATCTTAAGACTACTGTACGACTTTTATGGTAATTTCTTATGTCTTTCATTCTCATTCTTGTAGAACAATATTTTTTAAAAGCCATTGTAAGGAACATTTCTTCCTGTTATACCACAGAAGCTGGATTCTGCCCTGAGATTGACAATGCCAAAAAAAAAAAAAAAGTTTAAAAATTGTTTATGGCCATCTATAGGTTATTTTAATATGGCTACTCTTGAAATAGAAAGTAAATGTATCAATGAACAATGTTTTATGGTAATACTGTTTCTAAAGGTGGGGGGTATTCCCCCTCTTAAACCCCTTGTCCTTTAGAATTTTCTAGATGGTGGCGAAAGGTTATGCTAACCAACCCTTAAAACAGAAATAATGAAACAATAGAGTTATTTGACATGGCAATTAAGGCATATAAGCCCAGAGGTACAAGCACTTCACTTTAATGGTCAAACGATTGGCATGATAGTCCTTTTCTGAAAACAGATATATACGTGGGGACTAATAAAATTATGCCAACCTTAGTACCTTTCCTTACCTATAAGTTAACAAGAGGTGGGATTCATGCACATTTTAATTCATAGCTAAGTCCTATGTTTTACTGTTACAGTAACTTAGTTAAGTCCCATGTTATGGTGGAAGTTGTAACTCAGTATGCAAATACTTGTTAAAACAAAAAGAGAAAAAAAGAAATGTAGATGTGAACTATAGTGCAGCACATTATATAGTGCTATACAGTGCAAGTGTAATTTGCAGTAAAGCTTAGCATGGCATGCCTCAATTTTAAAATGTTAAAGTGAACAATAAAAAAATAGAAGTAACGCAAGAGTCACACAGACATTACACTCACACAAGCAAATATACAGAAAAAGGCACAAACACACACATACGAACACACATGCATGCAAAAAACAGAGGTGTTCTACAAGTGCTGGTCCAAAGCAATTGAAGACAGATGTCTTGAAGCCAGTAACTCGCGTGTCTTTTGGCTCGGGTAGGGTGCTGCTCACCTCATGCTCAAACTCAGATATGAGTTCAGGCAAGTAGCTGCTGCAGCCTACCTTATCAAAATATTCAAGTTTGATTGAGGTGAGCGAGGTAGCCATAGTGAGGAAGGGGAAAGGGTGGGTGAGTAGATTAGGGCAATAGTCAGGGACGGAGTTTTAGTTTTAGGGAACGGGGGGTTAGTTTAAGGAGTGGGAGAGGGGATTAAAGGTTTAGAAGCAGGAAGGGGAATTTTAGATTAAGGGAGCAGGCAAGGAGTTTTAGGACTAAAGAGCAAGAACAGGATGTATGGTTTAGGGAGCAGGAAGTGATTCTTAGGGTTAGAATGCAAAAAGGGTATTTCAGTGTTAGGGCTCGGGTACTGGCAGGGTTATACACTTTTGTAGGAGAGGGCGTTGGCAGGTTGAGTCTGTGGGACTTGGCACACATGCCTATTCAATCAAGTGGTTGTGAGCGGGTGCATCACAAGCAAAGAGAATGGGTATAATTGAACCGACCCCCTTTCACATAATCCACGATAACGCCAAAAGACATCTGACGACCTTTATTAATTCAACCAAAACAGATAACTTTTTCATATAAAGGCAATAAGTTACCTGAAGACAAGAAATTCTTCCGAGCATCCGTCAGGGCAGTGAAACCACTCATCCTGTCCAAACCACCCATCAGGGCAGCATAACGACTCACCCTGTCCAAATCATCCATTGGGTATTATGGATAAACAGCATCCAACTCACTTATTATCAAGCAGTGTCCAGTAACTCACTTGATCTCAAAACTCAATACCAACAGCACCATTACCTAGAGGGAGAACAGAAGAATGCAATTCCGTCCCTCTTCTCTGCCCACATAAATTATCATGCCAAAAGGGAAGGGAGAGAGGCAGGGTCACAAACTCATACCAAAATGGAACACTACTTCCCAAACAACAGGAGAATAGCAGCTAAACCCCTTCCTAACTCTACCTCACTTCCCCTAAATCCTCACACCAATTAACCCCTTCCCATCCCAAGCCTAACTGACCTAACAACTTAAATTATACTTAATCTTTATCCTCTTATATACCCCCCCATTTCACCTACTCTAATACCCCCAAAGAGGGACCTGGCAGATTGGTTTGTCCCAAACCTCATTTGTCCTGGCCCCCTTTCAAATAATCCACAATAACACCAAAAGACATTTCATAACCTTTATTAATTCAAACCAAACTGATAACTTTTTTCATATAAAGGTAACAAGTTAACTGAAAACAACAAATTCTTCCAAGCATTCATCAGGGCAGCATACAATTCACCCTGTCCAAATCATCCATTGGCTAGCGTGCCTGCTCACACTTTCTGAATAAGCAGCTTCCAATTCACTTATTATCAAGCATCGTCCAGCAACTCACTTGATCCCAAAACTCACTACCATCAACACCATCACCTAGAAGGAGAACAGAAGAGGGAATTCTGTCCCTCTTTTCCATCCACCAGCCTGATCTCAAGCTGTTCACCTCTTCTCAGATAACGTTTACCAACCCAACTATAATAATTTCAAATGTGCATTAAATAAATCTAAACCAGCATCACTGAAGTGCACCCCATCAGATTGAAACCAAACACAATCTCTGTCCCTAAAGTCCCTATGGTCTATTGTGTGCATTCCTAAAGCTCCCAACTGCCAAGCCAATCTCTGATTAACAAACCTCCAAACCCGCTCCAAATCCTGACAACTGACAGCATTCCTTCAGCTCATCCATGGTACTATCTCCAACCATACTATAGACATACCTGGGCATAGAGCCTGCAACACACACAAATCCTCTGTTATTTTATCCACCAACTGCTTCTTAAAAATAATTCCTAAATCATTACCCCCTAAGTGTATTACTTCTACCTCATACATAAGCTGAGCCCACCTAAGGCCTCTAACCCCATGCCAAGTAACCATCCAACCTAAATGAGACAATCCCAAGTTCTCTCCATCCAGCCTAACTGCTGCCCTTTTCTTAGCCCAATGGATATAAGAATGGCCCAAGATGACAATCTGATTTCCATAAAGAGAAAATAAAAACTTAATTAATACACTGAAATTCCTTATCTAATGTAAGATAAAAAAGGCATTAGAAGACCACTTCCCTACTCTTCTAATAACTTCAGTGGATCTGCCTTCCCTTGCCAAATCTGACACCCTACCAATGTGAAAGGAGAGAGCTGAAAACCTCTCAGCTGGAAAACACATGTACCAAAATGCCCACTCATGACCTGTACAAACCGACCCCTTGATGCTATCCCACCATCTGACAAATGGAAAACTATATTCTGTGAATCCCCAAGTTGAAGCAGATGTAATTTCTTTGCTCAACCTACTGGACAAAGCTCAATATTCCTTTCTTTCCTGAGAACTATCGATGTACCTTTTCCCAGCTGGTCTATTTTAAACCTTCACAACCCAATGGGTACTGCCCCAGAACATATCATTACATACCTCCAAACTAATGATCCTAGCAACTCAGAAACTTGAAATCCTCCAAAATACAACCACATACACAAAGTAGCCCACATAACATAATCAACTGACTCCCCTTGCAGTAAAGTCAAACTCCTCACTAAAACCTTCAAAATCTGTCTCCTCAACAGCCATCATATGTCCCTATGCTCCCCATTCACTCTTTCTCATCCTCTCAACATATGCCCCACTGTCCTTGACTTTGTGAAATCATGCAACTCAGTCACCTGTGCAAATATACTAATTGCCACCAAATCTGCTTTAACTATTTGTAAAGCCTTACCTTGCCCCCAAGCTCGAGCCAAGTAACGAAGCAGTATCCCCAACCAAACCCCTTCTTCCTCTAGCTAATGTAGAACAAATTTATCAAAATCATAAAGAGCTCTCCCATATGCCTTTCTAGTAGACACCACCCAAAATCGTTGGACCTAACTCCTAGTTAACTCAACCTAAGATGCCACACTTCGTCTGGCAACACTATCGATACCTCCTCTGCCCCTGGGGCCAGCCGACAAAATGTGAAAAACTGAAATCGAGACAAGCCTCAGGATTTGCATTACTCACCCCTGGCACATGCACCCTGTGAATGAAAAATTAATTGTCAAACTCTGCAATACTAACTTAGGCAAAACTAGTAACAACAATTCAGATATTGTAGTCTTTGTTTGCCTTACCTGCACCACTGCCATGTTATCCAAATGGAAAATTACCCTCCTCCCCCAAAGCTTGTACTTCCAAACCACTGATGCTGACCAAATTGGCATCAGTTCTAAAAAAGGAACATCCATTTTCCACTCCTTTTTTCAATCTAACAGCCACTGAGCTGCAAACCATTGTCCTCTAAAATACGCCCCCATTCCCACACTCTCTGCAGCATTCCTTAACAGTTGTAGATCCTGTTGCCCATCCCAGTCTGTCTGCCAAAAGGAAATCCCATTGAACTGCTCCATAAAGGATAACCAAAGAATCAAGTCCACACTGATCAACTTGTAAACCCTAACCCAATGGTGTTTTTTCTTTCCCCCTTTTAACAACATGGTCAATAACCTACAGAATGCACACTCTGGATACACAGCCCAACATGCAAAATTCAAAGCCCTAACAGTTCCATAATCATCCAACTCCACACCTTATCCTTGCCCATGACTGCTCCAGTCCTCACCTTCAATCTGTCTATCTTATCCATAGTCAAACAAAACAACCCCCATTCTGCATCCACTAATAAACTCAAAAAATCCAAGACTTTCGCTGGGTCTTCCAATTTCTGCCGGGACAATGGAAACCTCAACTCATCACACATCCCAAAAAATTGTTGCAACCCTTCCTGCACTCATTCTAAACCATCCCCAACTAACAAAAAGTCATCTAGGTAATGTACAGCCTTCTGCATACTCACCTGCTGCTGCCAGATCCAATGAAGAACCATACTAAATTTCTCAAAGGTTGCACAGGCAACCGAGCAGCCCATAGGAATAGCCTTGTCAAAACAGAATTTGTGTCCTATGCCTAGCAATGGCTACTTCCCCTCTCTTACTGTCAGCAGCCAAAATGCAGACTCGATATCTACCTTTACTAGACACGGATCCTGGGAACCCCAAATAATCTTCAAAGTATCATCCAAAGATGCATAACTAACCTTAGCATCTTAAACTGCAATGAAATCATTAACTGAGCTCCCTTCCAGATACAACAAATGGTGAATCAACCTGAACTCACCAGCCAATTTCTTCAGCACCAAACCCAATGGGGGAACTATAAAAGTCTCAAAGGGTGGGCTGTCAAAGGGCCCCAACAACCTACCCTGACACTTTTTCTCCACCAACCTGAGTAAAATATCCTCCTTACCCCATACTGATCACAAACTCCTACAAACCCTCCCATAACCCGCCACCCTGGATTTAACAGAAAACTCCATAGAAAAACCCTGTAGTATCTCCTCCTTAATAGATGAAGGAAGAAAACACCCCCCTTAATGGGGGAATGTAAATACCCCACTTCTCCTAGCACCCCTGATAAACAGTCCACCCTGTTTGTTTGTCTTTCGGCTTTTCCCAGTAAGGGGTCGCCACAGCGGAACTCTGGTCTGCTAATGATTGGCAGTTGTTTTTTATGGTGTTGAGTTGCCAGCCCAACACCCAACCTTCAACGAAGGTACGCCCATTTAACGCATGCCTTTCGAATGCCCACTCTACCGCGGGGAGGACATGCAGACTCCACACGGAAGGCACTCCCAACCCAAGCTGGGAAATTGAACAGGAGAACCTCTTGCTGTGAGGCAACAATGCCAAAGCTGCACCACCATGGAAGTAATATAGACAGTTCAGTCCACCCTGTAATCCTCAAAAATTGCCTCTATCCCTCATGCTCTGAAATTCTTAGGAGGAAAGAAAACCCCATCTAGTGACATAAAGTTTGCAGCCATAGAATTAAATTCCTCCTGACCACACTGTGCCCCTGGATGACTCCTACCACACCTGCAACAGACATGCAAGAACCTGCACCCTACCAATGAACAACTTTCCACATTAAAAGTTCAACACATGCCTCCACCTTCTCCCACATTTCCACCTCTAGCACCCCACCCTTAGCTGCCATCATTGTACCCAATCAAATATCTGGGTGCCACATCTCCCAGCAGAGAGAGTGATCCACTACTTCCACTTCCAAAACCTCTGGTCATACCACAGCTAAACATTCCCAAGCTGTAAATGCTGAGCCTCCCAAATTATGAGAAAGTAACCCAATAGTGGCAATGTCAAAGTCGCATCCTGTTCCATCATAACTGCCATGTAGTAAACAAAATCGACTATCCAGTTATCCCTTGTCCTAGGCCGTATCCTACCTACCCTCTACCTCCCCAAAGCCACTAAGGCAGACAGCAAATCTATGTTATTGGCTGACTCCAGTTCCACCACCCACTGTACCCCTTCTACAGCAATTAATTCAAAGACATCTACATATTTCCCTTTCCAAATCTTTTCTTTAACTGAAGCAAGAATGTGTGGAGTCAAAAAGACTGTCACTGTTCCTTGACCCAAAGCCTGCATTGTTAATCAATTGCCTGCCATAAACTGAAATCAGAACCTACTTCTGAACTTGATGCCAAATTGCCAACAGAGCCTACAGTGCAGACACTTGCCCCATAATTCCCCAGGCCCACATCTATAGTACCCCCCTGTATCATTTAAACCATGACAAAACTCATCACCTATTGCCTCACTGTCCTCCCCAGTTTCCCCCACATTCCCTGACTGTATCCTGCCCAACAAAACAATGTAAGCTCATTACCTGGTACTCTGTCCTGGTGCCCTCCAGGCACTGATGGACCAACTGGAACCACCTCTATCGATACCCATTGCCTCTTGTCATAGGCCACCAATGTAGGCCATAGTGCTGAGCGCCACCTCTTGTGGCTGGATTCCTTACCTGTTCCACTGTCACAGAGTCTGTGTTGGACACCTCTTCAAAGAGTTCTTCTGCCTGCCCCACTATTGCTTCCTAATGCTGCTGGAGACAGTATGCTGGCCATCTGTAAAAAGAAAGAGGAAAAAAAACATAAGTAGTAGTAATTATACAAGAAAACATATCATATAAAAAACAATCAGGGACCAACTGTTCTTAGAATGATTTTTCCAATGATCTGCTAGATCTGAAGATACCTACCTATGGCAATCCCTACCCTATTCCATGGTGGGGAAAAAAATCACATATGGTATATAAGTAGTAATTAAGAGCCAAGCATCAAGTACATTAGTAGCTAACCTACCCTGCCTACTCCTGATAAGGCCCTTCACTACCTTCACCTCACTTAACGGCTAACTGCCAAACAGCACATGTGTGTACTGCCACTGCCATCCCCAAATTGCACTTTTTAAATGCCCAAAGTGGCCATGCTGTAGAGACCTCTGATCTTGAAAAGCAACACATCAGCAGCCACTGTAAGGACAATGCCCAATCCCCTGATGAACAGAGTAGCAGACCTGGGAAGAATAGTAAAACAGGCAACAGGAGTCAGGGAGCGAGGAATCTGAGGAATCCAAATGAACTCATGCCAAACATTAAAACAATCTGTAGGACTAGAGACACAGTAATGGGGCAGGCCATAATAAACTTGCCATTGCCCAACCTCATAAAGCACTTCCTGCTCCCGGAAGGCAAACGAGTCAAAGAAACCAAATCGAGCAACTCAAATCACCCTTCACCCAAAACACAAGAAACCTGAAAGTCTTTATTTATTTATTGATACCTGTTACCACAGAAAGGAACACATATGTCCAACTACATGCACTCTCCTAAATAGATCCCACTCAGCGGAACCCACTATAAAATACAAAAGGGGGCTCAGACAAGTGCATCCCTATCACTGCGGGCCAGTCAAAGCCTGTGAAAGAGCAGATCACCCCACCCCCACTCTGCAAGTTAGATGGCTCAACTCCTAATGGAACCACACAACAGCTCCACCAATGCACCACTGAGCAGAAGGGAAGAACGCTGAATCAAATAGCCACCATCCACAACCAATGAGCTACCCAAAGCAACCATCACAGACTGCTCATATTAAAGCCACTCTACCAATGATCAGTCTCCCCAGACCCTTCCAATGGCCATGGCCCACCAATGAGGAACTCATGGACACCCCCACCACACTGACCCAATTAGTCCCTGCTAACTGGAGAGAGCAAACCCCTGAGGACCGAACAACCAACCCCAACCACCAGACCTCCATGCACAATCCCCCATCCACTCACAATCCTGCATGCTACCCAGACCATCCACATGCATACATTAAAAAAAAAAAACACATCAAGCTGTATCATATTCCAACATGAGACTGCACTACAACTACTATCCTTACCACAAAACAGACATACTATCCAAGGCCTACCAGACCACCACAGTACCTACGGGTTGTCCTGGATGTAAGTTAGCTTCACAAACTCATGCCAAAATGTGACACTACTTCCCCTACAACTGGAATATAAGAGCTAACTCCCCTCCATAACTCTACCTTAATTCCCCTAAATCCCCACACCAATTAACATCTTCCCATCCCACCCTAACTAATGTGACAACTTAATTTATACTTAAACTTTATCCCCTTATATACACACCCCCATTTCACCTACTCTACTCCCCCCAAAGAGGGATCGAGACAAATTGGTTTGTCCCAAAACTCATTTATGAGCACAGCTGCTACCATACACTGCTTATAGAAACCATCAATATTCCTCTTTTTTTTTCTTTTAAAGGGTAACCAGATAATTTAGAGGGACAAGACACTGTCAGTAGACCACATAAGTAAATCTGTGGGCAGTGTTAGCATCTGAGAATACCAGCAACAGTGATCCAACATTTTTTTATTTATTAAAAAGTATAAATGAATAAAAGGTGTCTCAGAGTAGCAAGCAGGTTGGCATGTGTAGAGATGGAAGGGATGAAAGCATGATTTCTCGATATGTGAGTGGACACAGACAGTGAGAGACAAACAGAGGGGGAATTAAGATTGAATATATTATTGTGGGCAGAATTTCTTTCACTTGATCCCCAAAAAGGGTTTGCACATTCTTTGCTCACAAATAATGCGTTTACCCAAAAGCTGTCTCCCATTCCTCAATCCTCTATTTTTCCTTTTTTCCCCTCACAACTGTGTGTGTGAAATGTTTCGTTCCTATACCTCTTCCTGTACTCCCCCACGGTTCACTCCTTACAGACTTCTTTTCATGCTTGCCATGCTTAGCATTCCGTTTCCTTCCTGTATGCCATTTCTTACCTGAGTCATGTACACCATTCACACATGCATTTCATGTATACGTGTTCTGTTTTCTTTTACTTCTTTATCAGAACTTCTCCTCAAATAGTCACTGCTTCAGTTCCACCATGTATGCATTATACTATATTTGTTTAATATCTGTAGCTACCATCTTATCCTGTATGATTTGTGGGGCTTTTCACCCTGCACCTTCATGGAAAAAAAAACATTTGGCCAGTCAGACTATCATAGTAAATAAATAAATAAAAACATACTTGTATTCATACATTGTGATAGTGGCAAGATTTACATTTCATTGAAATTAGGAGAAATATGTCTTTGTCTGACAAACTTCTGACTGAAACTCTTAAAATTACCCTAGGTTTTCTGTAGAACCACCTCCTACTTTACATAAAGCATAGCACTTCTCTTAGGCTGTTCAAAATTAATTTGGGAAAATGGATGAATAAATGCAAATTCGCATCTGGTTAAGAACTCATGTCCCTTATGGACAGAGATAACATATAAATCCCCAACATAGCTTTGTTTTGCCAGACTCTTCATTATTTGCACACAAAATGTAAGGGCTAAACACTGCCATGTAAAGCTAGGCTCCTTAGGATCACCACAGACTGATAGCCTAGAAAGTATCTATGGACATTTCACCATAAAATATCTTGCACACATTGCTGCAACTTTCCATTTTATAGAAGCACACACACACACACACACACACACACACACACACACACACACACACACACACACACACACACACGCACGCACGCACACACACGCACGCACGCACACACACACACACACACACACACACACACACACACACACACACACACACACACACACACACACACACACACACAATCATGTGCGCAAACTCTCTCTCGCTCTCTGCCTACAACAGTCGTGCTGCACTTTTGGTGGGGAGGCTCACAGTTCTGTATGCTAATGAAGGAGTCTGAGGGAAAAGTCTATGGCAATGACCATTGTAGCATGTTGTTCTGATAGTATATCATGGCAATCTACTAGAGAATGATAAGATAATACAATACCCCCATTGTAGGCAAACAATGACTTACCTACAGCCACACTCTGCTGTAGAACATGGCTACATTCCCCAACCCAACCCCATGCCCACCATTGGCATACATATGTATGCTCTACATGAATGCTGCACACACTAATTCCTTCTTGTAATCCCTGCCCTATCCAGCATCTGTGAATCCTATACTATGCAAGTTGTCTACACTGAGAGTGTGCTAGAAAGCTCATTATCATATATTGCTCCCATGGACTTCTGCAGTGCAGCGCAATACTCTCAGCATTACGGCCTGAACTACACAGATGTGGTTACAGTCAATGATGGGTGGCCTTTCCATCAGAATGGTCTTGCAATGAATGCATGACAGGTTTTACTCTTTTTGCATGTGTTGCAAGCTCTCTGAGAATACTAGTCATTGTTCGTTACATGCAAACACCTAATGCCAGCTTGCAAGGGATTGCCCCCTGTAATAATGCTTAATAGACTTTTGGATAAGTAAAGGCTTCCTCAAAATATTGTGCATGGATAAAAAAGAGGGAAAGCATATTTTTCCTCATAAACCTTTTGAAGTGCAATGCCTTCATGGAAATTATTTCCTACAAAGAAAACAATCTGCAGAAAGAGGAAATGAAATAGAAGAAGTCGAGTTACTAAAGAGAGGATCATTGAAGGGGTTACGCTGAAACCCAACATAAAGTGACAACGTGCATTAAAAAGGATAAAGGAGAAATAAACCTTGGATATGTGGTGAGATGGATAAAGCCCTGATATACACAATCTGTCTGATTCAATAAACTCTGTGTAGGCTTTGCACAGAGCCTAAATAGAGTTTATGTGTTGATAGTAACAACGGAAGACAAGAATGAGAGGTCAGCGGCAACTACAAACCAAACGCTGTAGTTTATTATTATGTGAATAGATTAAAAGTAATTCATAAACAGAACAAGGCCAGTGTGTTATACAACTGTCAAGTGCTTGGTATTCTGTCTGCATTTGCGGCAATTATAATGAGCTACCGAGGCCATGGTTAAAAAAATGTCATGAACTGAACCGAGTTTAGGCTTGTGTTCTCCAAAGGCTATCAGTAATCTGTATAAAAGTAATTTACTCCAAATCTCATGATATTTACACAAACCAGAGTAAATCTATGACTTAAAAACTTGGATTAAATATCAAACTGTGCTACACAGAAATAAATGGTATGGATGCCAACAAACTGACGGTGAGCGGTTTCACCACTTGGAGGGTAAAAACAGGGCCGAATGGTCATTTGTGAGTGGAATACAGATATCGTATTAATAGTTGTACCATTTTTTGGTGGATGATAAAGAGCGGCTTCAGTGTTTATTGGGTTTGGGGCCCATTGGTGTGCTGGAGAAGGCTCGACTGAATAGTGTGGTGTTTGGACCACATATGCAACCAACAGAGGATGGGAAGGTGATTGTCAGGGTGCCAATGAGCTGATGGTGACTGGTTTCATCTTTAGAAGGCGAAAACAGGACCAAAGGTTCATTTTTGAGTGGATTTCCAGTTAACAAGGGGATTGTTTCACATCGGCTACCTGCTACAATCAAGAAGGCCTGTGAACTTTTGCTGAGGATTGTAAAGTGGGATTGTTTGACATCGTCTGTTTCCTTAAACTAAGAAGGTGACCGTGTTTTATTTTTTCTGCATTATTTTTATCGTATGAGCCGAAGGTTATGTCTAATTGGTATTTTGGTGCTTGTTATTTTTTTGGAGGAATAAGCATCAAGAGCCAATAACATTTTAAGTGTTTGCTTTATTTTTGACGGGCATGCTTCAGTTTTGAGAATAAGGAGTTCAAGGCATTGCAGAGTTAATACAAGGGACTTATATTGAATGGGTATAAAATTCCCTTAATGATGTATTTGTTATTGATATATTCCTATGTGGAAAATGTTATGTACTAAACCTTTTTATATATAACATGTCAATAGGGGCCTCTGCACTTATGTAGCGGTATTTTGTTAACTAGCAGTATTGAAAACTGCCTCCCACTTGCCTTTTGTGTTTGGAGGTTATTCATCTCTATTTTTGTGTTAGTAACTAATTCCATCTTAGATGAAATGACATTAAGGGACCCTGTACATTTAAAGCAGTATTCTGCTATCTAGCAGGATTTAAAACTGGGCCGCTTTGTTTTCTGTGTGTTCACACTTATTGGTTGTTGATCTAACCTGAAGTTTCATTCCAATTTATATCATTACACAAAATGGGTGAATATTTAAATAAGTAATTTGGGAATAATATTCGCCAAATGCTAAATCTGATTTTGGAAATATCACCATGAGAAATGTGTTAGGTGTTTAACCTTTCTTCAGATAATATGACACTAGTGACCTCTGCATATATATGGCAGTATTCTGTCATTTAGCGTGTTTTAAAACTGTGCTGCATTTGTGTTATGTGTATATATGACTCGCATCTACTGTTTGTGGTTCTAACTTGCAGTTGCATTCTGACTTACATTATTAGACAGAATAAGTTAAATATATATATTTGAAAATTGAATAAAAGAATAGATTACGCTAGATACCATTTATGTTGGGATATATATATATATATATATATATATATATATATATATATGTGGCATACATTAGGCTTTTGAACCCAATGCTTTGTTTTGAGTTTTTAACAGGGAATGGACAGTGCACATTTCAACTTATGGGACTAAGAACATTATCCCCTATATTGTTTACAGGCAGGCTTTTTAGGGGAATTTGGTGAACTCCCTCATATATGCAAGTTGTGATTCATGATATAACACTGATTACAACTTAACCTACAGTAGCAACTACGGCTTTTTGAATTGCTATATAGGACTTTACAACTCTGTTTTTGCTTTTTATCAAAGCTATATGTATGCGTCCTGGATTTTATGTGATAGGATATAAGTGTTGCTGTTGGGAACACGCATCTTTGGTAAATCAATAATCCTCGGACGTTGCTTTTCCCTCATTTAATAATTGTTATTTGGAAATTGTGTGTTAGTTGGTTTGGGCTTCTCTGCATCATCCATTTTTCTATAGACAGAGGGTTATATTACTTGGATAGTTGTATACACACAAGGGACCTATCTAACTCTCTCTGACCTAAATATTTTTTCATTTCTAATCTGACTTCATCTACCATGCTCACTTTTCCTACCGTAATCCTTACCCTACACTTATCCTAATCCTCATTCTACTTCCTTTGTATCACGCCTCCTCTTATACCAACTTCCACCTACACCCTATACCTCCTCTTCCATACCCCACCTCACAAATCACTTCCACAATATCTCTACCTCTTTATCTCCCTCTGACCCCATCCTTTTCTTAAAAGTAAAACTCTTCCAAATCCCTACTAAATTCTACAAATCCAAACCCACCCCCTACCATCCATTTCTAACCAAACACAATCCTCACAAACTTATTCCCCTTCTCTCTTACCTCTGCTTAGCAGGCGACATTCATCCCAACCCAGGACCAAACATTTTTCTAACAAACAACCCTAGCTCCAACAACAAATCCACCAGTAAATACCTTAAATTCCTCACCATCAATGCCCAAAGCTTAGCAAATAAGCTTACCCTCTTTCATGCTTGGCTCAATCATAATATACCTGACATTGTAGCCATCTCTGAAACCTGGCTAAAACCACACATAACCAACTCCGAATTCCTTACCCCCAGCTATCAATCTCTCCGATCCGACTGCCTAAGTAAAAGAGGTGGTGCTGCAGCTATAATCTACTCCAATCATTTGTCCATCACTCCCTACCCTAACCCTATCCCTTCCTTTAATAATACTGAACTTGTAACTGGCCTTCTAAATTAAATGACCATAAAAATATCTGCATCATCTCCCTCTATAGTCCTCCTGGTAACAGCACCAATACCCTGGAAGACATCCTCTCCTGGACCTCCTCTAATATTAAACTTGAAACCTATATTATGGGTGATGTAAATATTGACTGGCAAAAAATCATTGACCCTAATCCTACCATTTCAATCAATCTCTTCAATTTCACTCAACTCACTAACTCCATTACTAGGCCCAACAAAACCAACCCCCCAGGCTCCATTCTAGACTGGATCCTGGTATTTCACCCTAACAAAATAACAAAATCTGGTGTCACTCCTGAAAAATTAGGAGACCACCTCCCTGCCTTCACCCATAGAGCTACACCCTCTTTCTCACATTCCCACCAACTCTTACATACTAGCAGCCTTGCTAACTTTAACCCTTCTACTTTTTCTGACTCCCTTAAGTTCACTAACTGGAACCCACTAAAAACCTTACCTTTAGATGATGCCTTGACTATTTCAACTCTACATTCTTAACTGTCCTAAACTCCCTAGCTCTTATAACAACAAAAGGAGTTAAAGCTAACACTGCCCCATGGCTTACCAAAGAAACCAAAAAAATTATGCAACAAAGAGACAAAACCTGGAAAAGCTATCTCCAACATAAATAGCCTGTATTGTTACTTTAATACAAACAGCTGCGAAACAAAGCTAAAAAACAAGTCATTAAAGATAAAAAATCCTACTACATCAAACTCCAAATAAATCATGCAAAAAACTCCAAACAATTCTGGAGCTCTATTAATTCCCTCCTCAAGCCTGGTACAAAAAACAACCCATGTCCTGATACTAGTAATTCTAAACAAGAAATCGCCAATCTATTCAACACCTTCTTCACCTCCTCTATTGCTGATCTAATCAAGACCTTCCCCAACAATAACCCTCCACCCCCCTCTGCTCAAGCTTCCTCCTCCTCCTCTCCTACACTCCCTACTTTTAAACTTAAACATGTATCCACCTACCTTATAAAAAAGCTCCTCTCCAAACTTAAACCAAAGCCCCCGACAACATGCGTTCCTCCTTCTTAAAAATTGCCTCTGACGGTATTGCTCTCCCTATCAGCATCCTGATAAATAGATCACTACTTGAGTCCTATGTACCCATACTATGGCGTTTTGCATTTATTCTACCACTCCACAAGGGTGGTAAAAACTGTAATGTTTCCAATTTCTTCCCTATAGCCATCCTCTCACCAATCTCTAAACTTCTTGAAAAATGCATACACCTGCAGCTCATGCCATTCCTTACTGAACACCAGCTACTCTCTCCTACCCAACATGGCCTCCACCCTGGACACAATACCAACACAGCCCTTCTATCCTTCTTACATTCTGTCAATCTAGCTTGAGACTCTGGTAACATAGTTTCAGCTGTTCTACTAGACTTATCTAAAGCTTTCGATACCATCTCCCACACCCATCTATTAAATCATCTATCGAAACTCTACATCTCACAAAAAAACTCTTTCCTGGTTCTCCAGCTATCTTTCTGACAGGTCCCATGCTGTCAAATGGGGCCAAACCTCCTTCATTTTCCTCCCCACCCCTACAGGAGTACCTCAAGGTCCCATACTAGGCCCTTTGCTATTTAACATCTTTATTAATGATTTCTACAAAGCCATACCCAATACCAGAACTGTCCAATACACAGACGATTCCACTTTGATCTGTTGCGCCTCTAACCTATCTGATCTTCAGTCTCTAACTCAAACTGCCTTCTCAACTACTGAAAACTGGATGCACCAAAATTCCCTCTCACTAAATGCTAACAAAACTAAGATTCTTCTATTCACTCCCTCAAAATCCACTCCCATTGATAAAAACTCACTTCAAATTACCAGCCTTAACAATTCCATTATCAAAGTTGTTCCCTCTGCCAAACTCCTGAAGGTCACCATCGCCGAACACTTAAAATTCAGTACTCACATCCATCTTAACATCAAGAAAACCCACATAAAATTTAGCCTACTCTACAGAAACAACCACTTCCTCACTCCCTCCACCAGACAAACTTTTGCCACTACTTATCTCCTCCCCACTCTTTGTATGGTGCTCCTCTGCTTACCAATCTATCTTCCACACTCACCTTCAAACTGGAAGTTTGCTACAACAAAATCTCCAAATTCGCTACCAGGGCAAAATCCTCCTCCCATCACTGCACCTCCCTACACTCCTTAAATTGGCTTGAACTCCCTAATCAACTTGACTTCCTCAAAATCGTCACAGCCCGCAAATTATTATTCCAACCTACTAGCTGCCCTGCATTATCTAATATCCTACAACCATATACCCCCCTTAGACCCCTTAGATCTACTCACCAAAACCTTATAACCATCCAAAAACCCAAGCGCCCAGCTGGTCAGCTTCTACTCTCCTTTTCCCTAGCCAAAAAATGGAATGCCCTGCCCTCTACTATGAGGACCTGTGACAATCCACACACATTCAAAACACAACTTCATTCTTACCTGTTTCTTCGCAGGAAATGTAACTGCACTCTTCAACTCATACCTCTCAAGCTCTGCTCCTCCTTCTCTCCTGGCTAACCTTCATACCTTTCTAATTTCTCTCATATACTTAGATTATAAGTGTAACTAAACAGTAACATCCAGCAGTTATGCTGTATGCCTGTCTTTCTCTTGATAAAATGTTTAATAGTTTTGCTGTCTTTACTGAATGATACCTGTTTTGACTGTAATACTACCTGTTGATTGTTATACTACCTGTTGGTTGTTATACTACCTGTTGATTGTTATACTACCTGCTGATTGTTATACTACCTGTTGGTTGTTATACTACCTGTTGATTGTTATACTACCTGTTGGTTGTTATACTACCTGTTGATTGTTATACTACCTGTTGATTGTTATACTACCTGTTGGTTGTTATACTACCTGTTGATTGTTATACTACCTGTTGATTGTTATACTACCTGTTGACTGTAATACTACCTGTTGATTGTTATACTACCTGTTGATTGCAATGCAAATATTTTTCTTGTAATTCTCTATGCAATGTAACTTTGTATTGTGGAGCTTTTCTCCCTGGGCCTCCACTGAAAATGGGCTCTTGAGCCCAGTGGACCTCCCCGGTCACCAAACTGGAATAAATAAATATAATAAATAAATAAATAAATCTCATCCTGACATTATCCAAAAGCAATCATGCAATATTTTATTAGTACCCAGCATCATCAAACAATTGTTTGGATGTCCAGAGAGAGAAACGTTTCATTTTATTTATTTATTTTTTGTTGAGGAAATTATAAGTAGAAGACAAAGCTATACAGAGGACTGTGTTCTTCATAAACATGCATGAATGTAAAGGGGCAGATCGACTGAAGGTCATTCATAAACATTAAGAATAATAAAGTATTCATTAAATGACCATGGTTATAGACAAATGGACACTTTATGCACTTCTGGTTTCAATTTCATCTAGAAATTGCAAATTCTTCAGTTATACATTAGGGACTGATAGCACCAGAATATAGTATTTTTAGAAATGAGTAATGGAAGTGTTTGGTGTGTCTAAGAAAATGACGACTAAATTCTATTGTTTGTTTTCAGTTGTGAAGTTGGCATAATAAGTAAGGTGTTTACCTTGCAGACACAATATGCAGGGCTTGATTCTTGTGTGGGGAAAGTGACTAGTCTTAAAATGGCCCGCAAGCACACTTAGCCTAGTGCTAATCTATGAACCTCTTATATGACATTGCTTATAATGAAAGTATGGGAGTAAGAATAGTTGTAGTTGAATAGTGAAATTTTAATGAGGATACAATGGAGAATGGAGGCAATTCATTCAATTTATACATGCAGTAATTTTATATTAATCGTCTTCTCAGGCATAGCTAATGAGGTACAGAAAATGCATCGGCTTTTAATTGCTATTAAAATTAAAATCAAAGCATTTGTGAGACTGGAGGATATTGGTGTGTGTCCAACCCAGAACCAAATGAGTTGACGGTAAGAAATAAGGAAAAAATGGAGAGTGTAGAAGCATAAATATGAAGATGTTTGCATGCTATTGCCATCTGGGCTTGATTTTGGAATGGCTAAGGGAAATGAACACATTAAAAACTTCCTGATGTGAGCAAGGAGGGAAGTGCTAGATGCCAAATTAAACAGAAATAATATCTAATGCAACAGAGACAATGCCAGTTGGGAATGCTGATGTAGCTTGACTTTTGTTCAAAATCTTTGCATCTGTGTGGGGATAAAAGACTAATACACCACCCAGACTGCAAACAAAAGGCAAGTAGGAGGAAATCTGCAACACTTATTATTGCACAGGAAAACCATAAAAATATAAAAAAATGCACAAATAATATTATTCTATCATTTCCTCAGTCTCCAAATTCTCAGGCCTGCCTCAGTTACATCTTAGATATGACTGGTAATGATAGATTTCTCACACTTCTAAATTACTTTATTTAATTTGCTTTTATAAATTGATGCACACAGGGAACAAAAGAAACAGGTTCTGTGGAAAGTTTTTGTTCAATTATTATTTTTATAGAGAATTATTGCATATTGTTTCTTATAAGTAGAAGCAATGGGTTCATTCCTAAAACTGTGCTGTCTGCATGTTGTATAAAAGCTTTGTTAAAACTAAGAAATGGCAAATATTATAATGGAAGATTTGCTGACAACCTTTCTTTTCCAAAAATGCATGAAGTGAGAGTGCAGTATTAGAAACAACTGAGAAATTGAAAACTAAATTATGAAACATAGCTGATCATGAAACTGGTTTAAAGTTCTACTATTTCAGAGGAGGTCATAAAACTTAATGGGAAAAACTGTAATATAAAATAAAAGAATTACAATGCATTGTAAATTGACAGGTTAGGAGTATGTGACATTAAGAAGAGACCGCACTACATGGCTATATTTTTTTCATTCTTATGAACATCATGAATCTTAGTAACACAATCTAAGGCTCTAATTTTTGTCAGCCTATAAAGCTAGAGGAGTATAACATCTGCAAGGACTACAAGTGTGTTAATATGCATCTACTTCAGTAGACTGACTTACCATAATACCGAACCACATATAATTGAGATGACAACACCGAAAGTTCACTTTAATGAATGTTCAGAACATTGTAATCTTAAACTGGGAAAACAGTCAGTTGAACACCACCGCAACTAAAACAAACCACAGCAAATTAAACCCACCTAAGTGAGGGATGTCTCCTCCCAAAACCCCCTAACTAAATGTACCAGCTCTGAGATTGCACTACAGTGTGGAAAATGGCAAAGTTCACCATGTTGGCCAACTGACTCTTTTCCCATGTTAAAATTATGATGTTCTGAGCATTCGTTAACGTGAAAATTCGATGTTGTCATCTCCATTATACGTGGTTCACTGTTATGGTAAGTCGGTCTACTGAAGTAGACCAGTTAATATACCCTTTGTTGTCTATAGGAGAATGAATCCCAGAGCATATCTTTAAATGTCAGGAAATTTTCACTTCAAGCCACTGTGCACCAGGCATTGTGCATGTGTAAATCACTTGTGACCTGTAGCAATAGCCTACACCTTATTAGGTGCCATGACTATATTTTCAGTATATTACAGGGTATCTGTAGTTCTCAGAAGATACTGGAATATGATTGAGGGTACATAGTAACATTATGGGCTGGGGGTTGACATAATGTTTAAGGTGTTTATTTTCCAGACACAAGGTACAATGTTTGATGCTCACCTTTGAGAGGCATGGCTAGACTTAAAAAAGCCTCCTGGGGTCTTTAGCCTAACAATTACATCTGAATCTATGAACTACTAACTCACCCTTCATTCTGTTTGCTATGCTGTTAAAGCATGCACTGTGCATTTTCTCCACATGGCCCTGGTAACGTGTGAATAAACTACATAATAAAGATTGCTTCACAGATCACCAAGTTTATGACCATCTGTCAACCATCTACCAGGTATGTTGTCTGTCCAGTTAGGAGTAAGTGACAGGGTAATTACAATGCCAAATTCATGTTCCTTTATGATGTATAATCTATTCTAGGTATGAAAGGATAGTGCAGTACAAACAGAAACTCCTTATGAGCTTTCCCTGATAGCAATACTTGATTCTGTGAAGCAAAGATATATGAAAAAATAGAAAAATACAAAAGATAAGAGAATAGTTAAGAACGCATACTTTAGATTGACAAACAAAAAAAGAAAAAAAAAATCCCTGGGATTCAAGAAGCTTGGCACAAGGACGGTTTTAGCCTTGCTTTGAGTGTCTTCACTACAGATGATGCAGCAGTGCCAAATGAATATGTATTAGGGCATGCTGCCGCACCCTCGACGTGCACAGGAAATGTGTGCGAGTGCAGGGGGCATGTACAAGTGCTTTACTGAGACATAAACATGCCCCGACAGATGCACAACTTACTATGCCTACTAGTAGAGCCTGCCTCTAATAGTAAGTCAGTAATTCAGTGTCTGTGCATACCGAAATGTATGCAAAGCATACAAGAGTGTCCACGAACAGTGAAATAAAATCGAGGTAGTAAACACACAAGCATGTTGTGGAATGTTGAGCCCCGTCCCTAGAACTTTCACAATGAGATTCCCTGTCCCCATGTCCCTATTATACATTTGAATTGCTGCAATATTGAAGCTGTAAGCAAAGCACAGCATGCTTGCATGTCGCTGCCTCCGCTGAGTGTAGCTTACACAACAAATTCATTCAAATAGAGAAAAACATGCAGAATCAATGTAAACGTCAATAGTGTAGTGTTTAGAACATCCGCCTAATGAACAGGCATTCACAGTTCAAGCCCAGCAATAGCACATATAATTTTCCATGTGGAATGAATGTTGTTTTGCTGTAAAATGCCATAAGAGTATCGTATGAGATATTTAACTAAATGTCATTCAATCAAAGTGGCACTGTCATAATGAATAAGGCACTAGTAAGCAGGTGTAAGCACAGATAAGCAGCAGTAAACATATATAAGTAACAGTAAGCAAGTCTGAGTGCACTTGCGTGGGTCTATGCAGTGCCCAGCATAGAAATTTTTTTATATAAGTATGTACAGATCTATAATATATATATATATATATATAGATATATATGTATGTATCTATATATATATATATATATATATATATATATATATATATATATATATATATATATATATATATATATATATATATATATATATATATATATATATATATATATATATATATATATATATATATATATATATATATATATATATATATATATATATATATATATATATATATATATATATATATATATATATATATATATCTATATATATATCTATATATATATATATATATATATATATATATATATATATGTATATATATATATACACACACACACACACACACACACACACACATATATATATATGAAGAATGAACGATGTAACAATAAAGCATACAAAAGTAATGAGAAGGGAATCAACAGCAACCCCAGTATAATATAGCGCTGTTAGCGTATGTCATATCAAGCTAGCAGGAGTGAGCAAAACACTTATACTCACACCACAGGCAGGATATTACCAGCAGGAGTAACATTGTTGATTTGCTAAATCTACTTTACACTCAGAGGGTAGTCCCTGGTGGGACTACCCAAAAATTGATAGACTATTTGGCCATCCGACCATTACACAAGCAAGGGCAGGTATGTTCAAGGACTAAATGGTGGGAGAGCCTGAGAATACATGGGTTGGGACAACATACATGTAGGGCCCCTAATGCTTGGGAGAGGGCAATGTGAGGAGGTGTGTCATGGCTGCGATAGCAACTGGACAATGGATGGTAAGCGTGTATGTTGAACTCGGGTGGGGTGGAGGAACTATGGGTATGACGTTATGGATCCAGGCGTGCCAGGGTTGGATGGGCTGGTTCTAATTGGACCGCCCTGTGGAGGTCAGCGAGTTCATTTTAAGTATATATGCATACACACATGCAGACATCTATATGTAGAAGTGCATTTTCTGTAACACATTCATTCCATTTGCAGACATAAATAACATGAATGTGCCCTTACAAACCTCAACAGTAGATAGAATAATAGGTTGTGCATAAGAGGGAAGGGACGAATCTGCTAAAATGCAGAAGTGTGTACAATGTCCAAAGTCAGCGCTGTGCTGAAAAAATCAAATGTGAGGACTTCCTAACACATGGAATCATTCCTGTGATCTGCCTGCTACAGCAACGCCAATTACTAAACCAGTCGATTTGGAAAAGAAATACACCGGACACGTACATAATTAGGCTCTCATGTGTAACGTATGCATTACCACATAGTCATACTTATTAATTTATTGTAGTGTCATGTTAATGAGAGTAAGGATGTAATGAAGTATAGAGTCTAATCTTGACATAAAGACATGTGTGTCCCATGTGGGACAACCCACAAATTGTGAATAGTGTCCTTTTGGTCATCGTTTGTGGACTAAAAGTTTGGGAGTTCTGAGGATACATGGAATGAGTCAACTGATGGGATGGGTCTACAGGAGTAGGGAGTGGCCAATGTGTAGTGGTGTGGATACACTGCAAATCCAATTGGAGAATGGATGACTGCAGTATTAGGGAGGCATTGAGGTGGGTGTTTGGGGAACCAGGAGCCATGGGTATATGGGTATATATGCAAATGAAGCAGCACAGCAATAGTGTATTGGTTAGAGCAACCACCTAATGAACAGACATTCCTGTTCTGAATCCCACTGCATCACATACCATTTACCATTGGTAATCTGTACATGAACACATTTCGACATCTGTCCTCTGTACAACCTGCAAAATAACAATTAAAAGTGAACACAGGCTATGCCAATGGAAGTGAAGGGCCCAAACAAGAAACATGAAACTCGTAGCATGACTTTCCACCCCCGCCAGCCAGACGGGAAACATACACACAAAACTACAAACAATGTAAATAGTCCACTGCTCCCCAGACCACAGGCAGGATACAATTTATTTATTTTATTTTAGTGAATAATAGCTCACAGGCTGTGCAAGGTTTAAAATACAATTGAGTACAAGGACATTCAGTATTCCAGATTTTACCCACAATGTTAGTAAAAAGAACAGCAGTATTTAGATCATTCATGATAGGTCAATGAATAGTGCAGAAGATAGATAAGGATGGATATGGGATATGCTATGACCGAGGGGGTACAGAATGCACCCGTGAAATCTAATCTTGGAACACAGACAGGAGCGTCCCTTGTGGGACACCCCAAAAATTGACAAGACCAAAAGAAAGTGAATACACTGAACATTCTGGCTGGGGTGTATACATACCTGGAATACAAGGGTGGGAAAGCCTGATGACCCATGGGTCGAGACAATTGTATGACATTGGTCCCGTGAAGTGGAGAGTGGGCAGTGTGTAGTGGTGTGTTCAGAACCATCCAAGACCCTGAGTAAGGATGGGTGCTGTAGAGGAGGTGCGGGTGGGGCAACTATGGGTAGCTAGTTATGGGTCTAGGTGTGCAGGTGTTGGCTGATGTGGGCCTATATGGACAGCCCCAGGGATGTAAGCAAATGTGTTCACTGGGCAGAGGCATCACCTAACAAGCAGCCACACCCACTACAAGTCCCACTGCAGCAAAGTGCAATCTATATGGCAAGGAATGGAATAACCAGCTGTAGATGTATACATGTAGAGGTATGTGTGTGTATATCTCCCCATAGCGACATAGAGATAAATCTCTCCCTCTCTGTAGTACAAATGTATACATATAGAGACAGAATACATATACATACCCACATATAGATATATACATATGCAGACACCTAGAGACCCATATGTTAGATATACAGATATATCTGTATATAGTAATGTATATGTATATATATATATATATATATATATATATATATATATATATATATATATATATATATGTGACTGTAAATATACACATGTATATAGCTAGGATATGATACAGCAGTTACAAATTGCATATGTTCACAGGCCATGCATATGGGAGTCAGGGGTCCAATAAACAAAAGTGTAACACATAGCATCAACCCCCCCCCCCAGCTAGGCCGGTGAGACATGCAGACACACAATAAAAGTAAACAAACCACTGCTTCCCAGACCACAGGCAGGATACTACCAGTTGGAGAGACCTGCCAGGTCTAATCTTGAAACAAAGACATCAATGTCCCTTGTGGGACACCCAAAAATTAATGATCATCAGAGCCAGTCCCTGTAATGATTCATCAAACCAGGCTGTAGACATGCAAGCTTGATACCCTTGGGTCAACACAATGTACTACATGTGTCCCGATACACGGAGAGTGGGCAGTGTGTAGTGGTGTGTTTATACCCCACCTACATTCACAGTAAGGATGAGTGCTGTAGAGGAGGGGCAGGTGAGGAAACTATGGGTATGCAATTATGGGCCTAGGTGTGCAGGTGTTCGCTGGTGCAGTCATATTAGGATCACCTCGGGGATGTAAGTAATATTCTGAAATGGGCATAGCTTACGTCCATACCTCTCAACCCCTAACAGCAAATCCACTGGACAGGATATAAACCATTGGTGGAACAAATAGGGATCATACCTCTGAACTGTCCCCGATTTCCAGGGACGTCCCTTATTTTGACTCAAATTCTAACTCTGCCCCACTTAATCTCTCCTAAAGCTAGTGACATTAGGAGGAAAGGTGGTGAATTACATGTAATGAATAATGACAACAATTAAGAATTATAAACATCATTAATCTCAGAAAATGTGTATGAATTCATATGATCTGAGTCTGTCAATGTGTCAGTTTAATAGCACTAATATTTAAATGTGTCCCTGATGTTGTTATGATGTGTCCCTGATTCAGTTGATATTTGTCCCCAATCGTTTGAGAGGTCTGATAGGGACAGAAAGCACATATTCCACTTACAACCTTAGAAAGATGATAGAATATTAGGTATGCAGTGGCATGACACGGCTGAAGGATGTGGGTTCCAAAACTCAATTACAAGTTTGTATTGAAGAGTGTCATTTCCCATGTATTAGCCAGACAGGTGCAGATTGTAAGAGGAACAAACCAATAATATGAATCAAACTCTGAACAGGCCACGGATTCCATACAGTCGAACGGCATGCTTTCTCCTAATGGGCAGCCATTTGCGATACTGTAGGCATGTAATCCAATGTAACAGGCATCACAAGGTAATATTGTAGTCCTCAATCCCACCCAGGGGTGTGAGTGACAGATGCAAACACCAAATGCAGTGCATTTGCAAGTGTGGGAGCAAGCGGGTGTAAGCCTGGTTGGCCGCCGGTATGCGAGTATTACACTGGTGAAGCAATGTAGAGGCTAACTGAGTGTAAGAAACTGTAATCGGAGGTTAGCATTGCTTAGCTCTGCACAAACCCATGCACACCCGCTCACAACTGCTTTAATGTGCCTTAATCACTCCATATCCAATGGTCTTGTTCTGCCCAGCAACAAAATAAACAGCCTTGGCAAGGCTCGAAACCAGGATCCTGCACACACAGCTAATATGATTTACTACTAAGCCATGGCAGATATACAGACATCGGATGTTATCACAAACATATCATCCAGCACAGTCATTCAGTAGTATAGGAGATGTATTCCATCATGTAGATGTATGTGTGTGTCTTTGTGTCCAGATATAAATACATACATATATATAGATATGTCAAGAACATCCCATGTGACAACAAAGCATTACAAAGGAATGAAAAGGGAAACACCAGCAATGCCTGTATTATGTAGTGGTGTAGCCCTATGTAATATTAAGACTCCCTCGGACAGACATGTGTCATTAATACATGCAAACATTTGTACACTGGCCAAATACATCACTCTGTGCATTTAATTTACATTAACACCACAGTTCCTGTCCAATCATTATGTGAGAACAGTACTCTTGCAATGCGCTGTTTGTGACATCATCATCATGAAAAAGGTAAATGGGGTAACCATAGAGGGACCGATAGTGTTGTGTGTACAGTGGGGTTGTCTGCATTACGTATACCTGGAGCCTTTAGTAGTCATGTGCATACCAAGATCATGTGCCTGAGAGACAGGGTTGAGGACAACTGGAGTATGTTGTGATGCATATTAAAAAGGTTACATGTGTCCAATGGACATGTGTGTGAAATGGACAGCTATGTATGGGGCAAATGTTGTTCTAGGAACTGATTGGCATTTTGTTTCTGTAGAGTGAGAGTGGGATGTGGGGGAAGGAGAGTAGGTATGCTCGTGGAGGATAGGTTGGGTAGGATGACAGACAAGACAGCATACAGGGTTGGTATATGACACATGTGGGAGGATACACCTTGGATGGGTGGGGTGTTCAGCAGTCACAAGCTCATGAGCCCCCAGATGGAAACAGTGTAATGGAGGTCCCAAGCCATGGGCAGCCACCACTGCACCAAACAGCCGCAAAAGTGGCTGTGCTGGGGGCTGTCTAGGAGGGGCAGGCTCACCCTGTAAATGTGACACTCTGCCTTTAAGTTGGTGTATCTGGCCTCGAAACCCCTTATTGAGCCCCCTAAGCACCACGCCTGGGACTATACGACAGTGGACAAGTTCCTGTCTGAACCTGCTCCCAGGGAGGACAAGCCCCATCCTCAGTAGCGGTTCCACCAGAAGGTTGTGTAGAGCCAACAGAGGTGGATGTCCAAGGCTGGGCCCCAGATGTGCTGATGCCCGGTGTCATGGCCAGCTGAAGTGGGACAGGAGGTTCTGCCGGGACCTCCAAACCCATACAGCCTATGGTGTTGCAGTTTTAGCACAGATATGGCTTAGTAGTAGTCAACAGCATTCAGGATTACTTATAACAGCATGCATAGATATGACCATCAACCCAACACAACAGATGGTATACATTTGCAGAGGGAGCACAACACGTGCATATATACTGCATGACATCTGTACAAAGTGTAGAAGACTTATGACTGAAGCTATGAACAGTGGCCCATTATTGGCATGTCACTTAGAACCTCAGAAAGTGACTGTCATATGACTGTTTCATGTGACATAAGTCCAATTAGAGATGCAAGGGCAGTAACTCTCATCACTATCACCATGTACTGACTGCAATCCTCACACTATGCTTCTGCAGTTCACAGATGTGTGTTCAGTGAGTAACACAGAAAACAAATGGTTCCACACACTGAGCAGTCCACAGATGGCCCTACAGATGGGGATTCCCTCACAAACAGAGCACTGTCTTGCCAGTTTTAAAACATGCAGAATAGCCATTACCACACACAACTTGTTAAACTAGCAGTAGTCTCAATGAAGCATAGCTACATTTACATGCTGTAGTCATGTCTGGCACATCACCCTCCTGTCTTTAGGCTATTTTTCACTGTGTATGTTGTTTGAGGAATATCCAGATATCATCTGTGATGCCGTTTACCAAACACCAGATCCAGGATCCACTCACAGTGGCTGTCATGGGCAAACACCAACATGATGTTCCTAGATATTGTACTGTGTTTCCATGCGATTGGGTATGGGAACATCACCACAGCAGTTCCACATGCAATCAGCTAGA
>NC_056735.1:1548799963-1548907463 GCF_019279795.1 Protopterus annectens
CTTACCTGTCAGTATATATGCACATCATACTGGCTTACTACCTGATACCTGTATGTGGCCTGTAAATGATATATCTGTGTCTGTGCTGTGTGATACACATGCATACATGTACATGAAGTACTGACATATATATGTTAAGTATACACAATCATGCATGTGGGGATGTGACAGACAATAGGTTAACTGGGACACACAGGCGGATGCTACCTACAGCATGTGTCACACACCTTGCTGCCCTGAAAGGCATACATTGATAGCAGGTTGTGGACAGTAGCATTATACGTGGAACAGTGGCATGTGCAAGCATAATGTGCAAGCATAATGTTTGAGCCACATTGTGTAATGGTACTGAGGTGCAGGTGTCAAAATGACCTCTCCTGGCTGTGTTAGTAGTTGTCATTATTAGCAGGACTGCTACCCTAAGTATATCTCACATTGGTCATATACACAATTTCTGCTGCTGTCCGTCACCTTACATGAGGCATTTGCTACCAAGCACATTCCTGCCACTCTCAGTGATGTCATGGTATGAGTGGCAACTGCTAGACCAAAACAATGAGCCAATGTCCTGCTGTTATTATGAGGTTGTCCAGTGTCTGTCATCCTGGGCTGTCATGACTGAATGACAAGCCTTCGACACACAGCATATGCATCCATGTTTCATGTGTGTGGATAATACCTAGGTCACATTTACCCATATAGCCGCATTCCAAGGCAAATGTCCTACACCCAGAAGTAACACCCTGACACCTACAAGACAATTGCATTGAATGCTTATGCTAACCAGTGCTAGATGGGTGGCTTTAGTAATCCATTTGATCAATGTAGAACCTACAATGGGGAATACTGACATCTGTGCATTGAGGAACACCTGGCTGAAGGCTCTTTAGTGCACAATTGCACTACCACCATATAACTCAGATCCAGACATGTGGGCCATAACAGTGGTATGGACCATTCCAGGTGGTGGTGTCAACATATTCATAAAGGCTGCTCACATGTAAAGACCACTACTCCAACATAACTCATCATAGATGAGTCAGGTACAGGTGACAGTGGCAAACGCTGCATTCTAGGATGTATCCTCATATACATCCACCATCTTGTCCCCAGGCTAGCAACACACATCCATATGTGGTATGACATAGTATGGTAGACCATCAGATAACCTTTGGATGGTGGACTGTACCTAGGCTTACAGCAAATGTGAAAAGTACCCTTGTACAGACACAGCTGCATAATGTGTTATGTATGCAATAATACCACTGTTTGTAACCAGCTCACTTGTACACATACCAGTGTCCCTCGGATGTTGTCAGCATTAACACTGTTGACTCTTGCTGTACACCAGTAAACAACACCCTCATGGTTGGATATGACCTAAATGTACCTGCCCTGGATATGTACATCCCACGCTCATGCAACATAGATTACATTACCATAGCTTTCATTATCCTTTCTACATACAGGTGGCTACAGTCATTACACACATGCACATAGCAGATAGCATGCTTACAGTACATAAGGTTTGATATCTATGTTAACATAGGTAATATTCCCTCTCTACTGGTCACCCATGACACCTGTCATATCATACAATACCTCATCTGGCATGTATGTCATTAGACATGTCCACTTAATGAATGCTACAAACATACCCAAATAACAGGATCATAGGACCTACATAAGGCCTATATTGACAGATCCAGGGAAATCCAGCTCTGCTCTGTATGTTCCTGAGTAGTCACAGGTGATATGTTCATGACATGTACAGCTATGTGTGGTCACAGCTCCTACATATACCCCAAGTCAACAATTGCAAGCCATGCATTCTGTGTGCTGTCTGGACATTAGCCGTAGTAAAACAATAGCCAGTACATGCTGGAGTGAGATGTTTACAAGCCACAGACCTCGCACATGCTTGAATGAGTGTACTGCCTAGCCTAACAGAGCATATTGCTGGCACTCTTCCAGTAAACATGAGGTGTGTGTTGCAAATATGATGTGCTCACTGTTGACCATTACAGTGCCCTGGCTTCACCATGGCACTGTCAAGTAACAGTTTGTAGGAGTATGACATGGAATAATGCTGTGTGTGTCTTGCTGATATGTGCAGTTGTCATATATGTACACTTGGCTACTTGGTGAAGGTGGTTGTGTCCTACCAGTACATGAATACAACATCCATTATGGTGTAATGCTCGGCTATGTTTCACACATGGCGTGGGGAAGGTGTGGAATGTATCCTCTTGACCTGCTAGTGCACTTACTGATGTAGACCACATATGTGTACATGTATTGATGTTTGTGTAGATTCCATGTGTGTGCAATGTCTGATGTTTGAAGGTGTCTGTTGTCTTAGTACATCATGCTGTTGCAATGCAGTCTCAACATTGCCAACTGTATATGGTGATATGCTCTAAGTACAGTAAGCTGTACATGAGGTGTGGACAGATGTTTGGACATGACTACTAAGTGGTGGGGCTACTTTGCAGATGAATGATTACTGAGGACAGCTCACTGGTGTGTTACAAACATTCCTACAATAACCTGTGTAACTGCTAAGGACAGTTTTTTTTTAACTTGAAGTGGAAGGGTGACACTGAACTAAACCACTTGACACCTGTAACAGTAATACTTCCCCTGTGCATATATTATGCATATATCAGCACAGATGGCAAAGGAAAGAGTCAGTAACCTTTGTAGTGAATGCAATAGTGCTTGACATCTGTAATACCTATCATGATATAGGCAGGTGTTTGATTCACAGTACTGGCACGTGTGTGTGTGTGTGTGTGTGTGTGTGTGTGTGTGTGTGTGTGTGTGTGTGTGTGTGTGTGTGTCCATATATGTCACATATGGTTGGGAACACATCCCACATGTTTTCACTCTCCTGAACACTGTTGTTGACATCAATACACAGTGAAGTGTGGAAAGAAAGGCATAGGCAGGTAGTTGAACCTCACACATGTCAAGTGTCAGTATGTGTGTGACATAGGTGTATATCTTTGTGAATGCCACAGTGTGTGTGTTGTGTGTACATGTGTCTGTGTGTGTGTGTTTGTGTGTGTATGTGTGGGTGTGTGTATATGGCTGTCCGATCCCTGGAGTGAGGCTGTATTTTACCATAGTGAAATGCTAATGCCCCCTCCCCATCCACTCAATGCAATCTCGTATCCCTGTTGATATCAATCTTAGATGGGTATTCTAACCGCCTGTTAACATGTACACCCTGGGGTGTGACCTGTTGTTACATAGCCTAATGATGAACCCCCCTCCCCACATACGCTCACTGCACTGTAGTACCCCTGTCAATGTCCTCGATCTTAGGCCATTCTGACTACCTGTACATGTGTAATCTCTGTGGTGCATCTTGCAATTGCATAGTACTATAATGATGATATGCACATATGTAGGGGTTCTCATCCAAACACTGGCAACTGTTTGTGTGTGTCAGAGTGTGTGTTACTGTGTCTCTGAATCCCTGAGTGTGTTGACGTGTCTGTGTTTGCATGCTGTCATGGCAGTGGGTATTACTGCTTCCCCAATGAGAAGCCACTATTTCCACTGGCCTTTACCCTTGTCATCTGCCATACCAGTCTTTTACCTCCTCACTCTAGATAACTATACCTGTGATGTCACCCACTAATGATGTGATGACTCTGAACACAGTAGCTTACTACACAGCTATCATGCTCTTGGAGCATTAGAACAGTAAACATAATTGAAACATGGGAGATTATAACTGTGATGTGGAAGCTACAAAGTGCATGCAGGAATTATCATACAGACCTTCATAGGTTCAAAGATTAGTACTAGGCTAACTGCCACTGTGGGTCATTTTTAGCCTAGCCAATTACTGCATGTGAGAATCAAACCCTGCACCTTGTATTTGCAAGGTAAACACCTTAACCATTATGCCATCCTTCCACCCTGTGAGTAGCCAACATGTACACATGGGACACTAACCGCAAACACCGACATCCCCCGCCACATGCAAGTACACCAGAAAGAGGAAGGCAGAACGTGAAGATCAACATGCTGTTAGTGTTGTTACACATGATACATACTGTCAAACATACAAAATGCCTGACTTACAAAGCCATGTCCAGTTCAGAATTGATGGGCATGCTCCACCTAAAGAAATCCAAGTTACTGCGAGCCATGCGCTCTAGTGAGCTGAACCTCTTCACATCAATAAATAGAAGCTGGAGGGATAGATTCCTGTCACAGAGACTCCCCATCCTTTGGAACAAAATTCCAAATTACATCAGGCAGAGCCCCTCACTAACACTCTTCAAGAGAAACCTTGACAAGTGGCTGAGTAACAGAAAATACCCCCATGGGATCACTTCATTAGCTCTGCTTGACAGGGGATCAGTTAATTAATCAATGGGGCGGCGAAAGCCAACACACTCTGGCTAGACTTATAAATGCCCTCAGGCAGCTAGCCTAGTACCTACCTATGAACCTATGAACCTATAAAACTGTAATACATGGTATGTCTGCTGCCTGTCAACACTACTCAACAATATTAATCTACAATTGTCTACCTAGTATGTTCACCCTGTGCATCAGACCATATGAGCATGTCCCTGCACCGATTGTGTGGATGACAGTGATGCGGCACAGGCATCATCATATGCACAGGGTGATAATGTTTGCCAGAGGCCTAGGCTGCACCATTGGATGACATCATGTGTGTGGTATGGCCTGTGATTTCATTGGGCGTGTGTGGATGTTATGTGTGTGTGTGTGTGTGTGTGTGTGTGTGTGTGTGTGTGTGTGTGTGTGTGTTTTTGTGTGTGTGTGTGTGTGTGTGTGTGTGTGTGTGTGTGTGTGTGTGTGTGTGTGTGTGTGTGTGTGTGTTGAGGTGCCCTGCATTTGTTTCTGGTGTGTGTGTGTATGCATGCACACAGGTCTGCATGTGGCTGGCCTACAAAGGGGTATTATTGACAGCTGCAGACTGTACAAGGCAGGTTTCACAGGTCACGGTGTCCGGCCACAGCCATGTGACCTGTGCCTGCCAGGGGTTGCATGGGCACTGCCAGGCAGAGGTCCAGATTGGGTACTGTCTGATGGCACATGTCCATGTGAATCATGTCCCTGTTGGGACCATCCAGGACCACATGCACGTGGCCTGCTGTGTCCTGGTGTGGACTGCACAGCACCAGTTGCACTGCTGCTGCTACCGCCACTATGGGAGCGGGCATGTGCAGTAACATGTTCACATAGACCTTCAACAGGTGATCTAGCTGGCCTACGTCCATGTGCCTGACACCTCACTCCCACCAGATGTTCCAGCAGAAACATTCCATGCTCAAGGATTGACATGCCATGGTCAAGGACTCCCACCATGTCACCCAATCATCTATCCAAAACATCTGTAAGATGATGGTGAGCATTTGTAAGTGCCTGGATGTTGTCAGTTAATGAACAGACAGCAGCCCTCTGAAGCCTAGGACCATCTCTGTTGTGCCATTCAGCATGTGCCTGTGCCTCCATTACAGCCTGAAACATGCATCTGGTGACGCCAGCTGATGTGCTTTATCTCGCGGGGGCGTGTTGGCCAGTGATCCTCCTATGAGCAACACTGGGCACATGCCTGTGTGGGACATCACCAGTCAGTTGACTGGGATCATGGTGTGCAGGCACACCTTCCATAGTCTCCACATTTCCCTGTTCCATGCTACCACTTGCCAACTGTCCTTCCTCTATGGCGGTGGTGATGGTGTATGTGTAGGCAGGGGAACTGTGTGCAAGGATGAGGGGGATACAGGTGGAATGGCAACCAATGGCCCAGATTCAGCCCCTGACATCCCTGCCTGTGCCTCAATCATACTATCATCATCACTACTAGAGTCTGTGGGGACACTAACATCAGGTGTACTGCAGGAGGGCAATGCACCTACATCAACAACTGTGAGAGGAAGACAAGAACTGTGCAAGTTATACCAGACAGACACACACAGACAGACACAGACAGACACACATACACAGACACACACAGACAGATACACACAGACACACACACACAGACACCCACACACACAAACAGACACATGCAGACACGCACACACACAGACACACAGACAGACACAGACAGACACAGACAAACAGACAGACACAGACAGACACACACACAGACAGACAGGCACAGGCACACACACACACACACAGACAGACACACACACACAGACAGACACACACACAGACACACACAGACAGACAGACACACACACACAGACACAAACAGACACACACAGGCAGACACAACAGACAGACACATACAGACACACACACACACACACACACACACACACACACACACACACACACACACACAGGCACACACAGACACACACAGACATGTGCTACATGCAGGTGATATGGCAGATGGCATTCAGCTTAGACAATTATAGTGCTAGTTAACATACATCCCTGAGTTGCACAAAACAGCATGCATGTGTTATAGCAGACGTCATGCACCTTACGCAATTATAGTGGAGGTTAGCATACATACCTGTATTGCACCATTTGGGTTAGTAGCCTATGCCCCATACCTGCAACACAATGCATCCACTTGGCACCATTGCACCGCACTGCCATGGTGTGGCCAACATACACCACATGTTAACAGACCATCGCTGACCTTTGTACATCTGCCACTGATGCTTTGTGTTGGCCACCGCCCCTATGTGTTAGGACATGAGCAGAAGGGTATGTCGACTGAATACTATGTTTGCCTGAGCCCTAGCTTGCATATCTCCTCAAAGCAGTGCATGTCTGTTCAACATTATTCCACCTACTCCTGAGCTGAGTCTACAGACATTGTGCATGTGGCTGTACACACGTGTGGCATGGCTGTCCCTACTTTGCAATGGTGCCGCAGACCAGCACAGATTTACAGTACACTGGCCTGATTTGTGGCATATGACCTTGCCAATCACATGTAGTATGACATGTTTTCTGCTGACGTGTCAAATGACATGCATACATGTGTAACACAAGGGTGAACTTTCCAATCTAAAGTATGGTAATGGTGTCCCAATGCAGGGACGTGTTATACTAACATGGCCCTTCAGCTGACACAATGTTGTCTGTCCACCCTACAAATATGCAGTGACATACGGCACATTGAGCTGATGTGCATAGCCATTGCAGGGCATCATGTGGCTTCACAATTGCTATACCGTGTGAGCTACTGACACAGTTCATAGCCATGCCTATGTTCACATACAATACATATCTAATGTGGAATGTGACCCCATGTCACTGAGGTGTATACACACTAACTCCTAATGTAGAATGTGTGACACAGGTCACAGAAGGTTATACGGACGACAGCCCTGCACATCTGCAACCATATTACTGATGCCTGGCAACTATGCCCACACATGGCTAACTTAGCAGTACTCTATGTCCCACACCATCTGTGTACCACACACATGAGGATCAGGCATGACAGTGATGTCTGACACCAGCAAGGTGAATGCACTGTATCTGTGGCCTGATGTGGTTGTATGTGTATGTTGTGCAACACATGTATGTATTTGAATACTGTATAGGTGAATGCTTTCATGTCGTGACACACTCAAGATGTTCAAGACATGTTATGTGGTGCTTTCATGTTATGCCTACACAAGCTGTGCACAGGCCTGTATGATGTTTAGTGTTTCACATCTGCAATATCACCATTACACAAAAGCTATAGTTGTATTGTGTTGAGCCAATGTACAAAGGGGTGTACACACATGTACATCACTTCTACTGTGTGTTTTGCTTCATGTCTCTGGCCATCCTCCATGGCCATGTATACACATGTTCTGTCCAATGGTTGTGATGGCCATCTTATTTCACATGTCAGTGTTATCCCATATGACATACACCCATAGATGTCATATGCTCCACTGAGGATAGGGTTATGCCGACAAAGCGTGGTATGTATGGGATGTGAGATGTCATGTTTTGCAGGATAGTTGAGCAGTGTTGCAGTCAGCCCACTACAAGTCATGGACATGTTAGATAGCACATGACATTGTGTGACATTCATAGCAATGGTATAATCCACAAGGGTGTATCCTGTGGGCCGGTCATACTCCAGCTCCAACACATTTAGAGTGTGTGCACACATATGCTCTCTGTACAGTACTGTTTATATTCCCAACATGTGTAATGCTGATATGTAGCACCGGTCCCTACAGGTGAAACACACGTCCAACATTATATTCACAGTTGTTCACACATCTGGCAATGACAGTTTGGAAGGTTTAGTGTAGGTGTTTCATATAGTCTTCAATTGTTTCACATGGGTAACCACTGTGATGCATTGCAGGTCTGACCAGTGTCTATTAACAGGACCCCCATACATTATGTGTGCATGTTTTATGGCAGATAGCATGCAATTAATATCGCCCATGCATTATCAAGTCTGGTAAATAATAACAGTCTCATCTGACACAGGCTGCTGTCGCTGCAAAATGCCTGAGGTACCTAAACAGGAGTGTCACAGCAGTAAGATCATTATCCACACCTGTGTGATAGCTACAGGATGCAATGTCCATGTTAACACATAAGCTCATACAATACACTATACTATGGAGTATGCACATCTGTGCATACATAGAGTAGCAGACTATGGTATGTGGCATGTGTGCATACATGCCTTGCATATGATGTTACATTACATATTGTACAGTAACACATGTAACTATGTGAAATATAGTTGTGTTATATGTGCAGTACTGACTTACTAGGCAACTCCAGGTTCGGTGGTTGAGAGACACCCACCTCCACAATACCAGCTAAAGCTTGTGGATGGAGGTCTGCAGGTGTCCCCAGGTTGGCCAGTAGCTCCTTGGTATGTGTGAGTGGGGGCTGGCCCCCCACCTATTGCACCTTTTTCCCCTGGCGATTGCATTAGCACGCTGTTTCACCCATCTTATGAGGTCACTGCAGTGTTGGCACACCTGCTGATAGGTGCGATTGTGACCACCAACATCATTTACCCTCCTGCGGAGTTCTTCCCACAAGGCATCCCGCTGCTGTGCATCCTATGGCACATGGCTGAAGAGTGTTGTATGGTTGACGAGTACCTCATCCTCCAAGCAGCTGTATGCAGGAAGCCTGCTATGTGGCATACCTGGAAGACATAATGATGGAGATAGGTCACAGTAATTCACAGAGAAGTACAGAAGTACAGCTGAACATACATGTGTATCACATTTATTAAGATTACAAATCAGTCTTTGCAAATCTACATGACACTAACACCACTGACATGTATAAGTCAGACACATTTGACACTTACTGGTGATGTGATGTTATCGCCATATATGTGTGTGTCATGTGATGACATTGCTCATACTCCATGTGGATGTTTTCTTAACGTGGGCATGTCTGATTGCCTGTACTAGTGTCTTTACTTATCAGCACATGCCTGGATGTGTTCACAATAATGCACTTGACCTTAATGCTGTGTATATGTCACATATATAGTCATACATAGCTGTTAGGGACATGACCTATGACCCCGCAGACTTGCAAACATGTATGTGTTTTGCCATATGCATCTACATGGCACTGTACAGCTGTGTAGCATCCTGCTATATATTGCCTATGTTGCACATGTGTAACACATGGGACAATAGCTAACCTGATGGTATTTGCAGGGTTGGATATCAACTATAGCATTTATGGTCATAGTGATCTAGTAGGCTATATGTCCTGGGCCATTTATGAGACTAGGCAGACACGTTACCTAGCTGAAGGCAACAGACAGGTAAGTTTCAGTGGCCAGTTCAAGCAGTGCCACAGAAGTGATCCACAAGGTTACTGATATATTTGGCATGCGGTCATCACACCATGTCACAGAGAGGGGTGATGTGCAGCTTCACTGGACAGGGATGCATAGTATGGCAAGAGTATTTTAAGTGTATGGGACAGAGATCTGTCAAGCATGTTATGATCCTTGTACTAGAAAGGTGGATGTCCATAAAGTATGTGTTTATTTGGGATCAGGATGTGTTAAGTGTAGCATGTCCAACACCTCTGGGTTGAACATGGCTTTATTTAGGGTAGGCTGTATGCAACATAGTGCAGCTAGGGATTGTGAAGGGAAGTGTAGGACATCTACATATGGGCAATAACCCTTAAAGGAAATATGTGATCTATTATGGGTCACATGAGTGTTGAGTATGGCTGAGAAATTATGTCTATATTCCTGGATGGCACCCTGTCATGATTAGGGGTGCCGCATACGACTACCTGACTGGTGTGGTGAAGTAACTATCAAAGGAAAGACTACTGTCCAGTTGCATCCCATATACACACATTTGCCATTATGTTGACCACTGCCTTGGTGATAGTTCATGGGTACAGGGTTTTTAACACAGGGGATGACAATGCGATACCTAGCTGTCAGATTGTGGCCATATGTCACACATCACACATCTGACACACAAGGGCCCTTCTGTATGTTGAAAGCAGCACACATTGAGTCAACTATTACTCCTAGTTCATAGTCATTTGCAAACATCAATAGGATGATGCCTTCTGTGTTAGTCTGTGTGGTATAGGCAACAGAGAGGGGAGTACCAGGAATGAACCCTGTATTACTGCGGCTGGCACTGGTTTGATTTGTGTGTATTAGTCAGACACCTTCTGTAGTGTTGGTTTTGTCAGCAGTCCAGTTGCCAGCCACTCCTGTGACATAGGAATATACACCTAGTTTACTGAGTGTAGCTGGAACACAGTATGGGTGATTGTGTCCTATGACCTAGCAAGGTCATGATATGCAGTGTGAATCAACCCTACTGTCATCTACATCTGTACTGAGTACATCAAATACGTTGATTACGGTTCATGGCCTTACAGACCAGACTCAGCATGGTAGTTGTACACTATTTCCCATTATCAATGGTGTCTCCCCCTTTGTGGGGTGTGATAACGGCTGTTGTGCACCATTCGGTGTGTACACAGCCTAACATGGAGCTATGATTCAACATGATGTGTATGTGGATAGCTGATTGTTCTTACATCTGTGTAGGATACACCATGGGATGTTGACAGGTCCTATTAAAGCAGTATGTATGGCTTTAGAAAGTGCAGCTTGTACCTGCATAGTTGTTATTACAGGGGTCCTGTAGTGTGCATGGATATATTACTAAGTGTACCTGTTGTGGGGGTGGGAGTGAGTTTAGGTTCTCCAAGACCTTATCTGGATGAACAGGTGCTATTTCTGTAGGTGCAGTACTTCCCATGCCATAGTGCTGTGCAACACGGCAGGTCTTGTCATTGCCATTGCAATTAATAACAAAGCTATAGAATGCTCGGTGCTTGGTGTATCTGCATCTTACTGAGGCTGACCAGGGATCATCTACAGTCATGTGTGTTCACTCTTGCAACAGTTACTACTTTCTGTGGTACTGTTTAAAGCATGATACCACCAATTTGCCTTTTTATTTGTGTTTGGTTGAAACCTGGTTCTGTTTCAATGGCACAATCACTGCACGTATGTGACTGCTTAAGGTTCATGTGTGTAGGATTCAGCATTTGCACATGCATTGTCCATCTGCATGGGTGCCATGACAGTCACCACTCTTCTCTTAGGAAACATAACATTGGCATTGGAGACTGACTATGTGTAGCATACTGTTAGCCCTGTTTGTGTGACTACTGTGATCCAGGTCATTGGGGTTGGTGGAATCCAACATGCATTGACCGCAGGTGTTGGTACATGAGGAGTCTTCCCAGTTCATAATGGAATAGTTGAGAGTAGCCATTATTATGGTTTTCTGTCTCAGACTTAATCTTCCCCATTACAGCACATTATGACAGTTGGAAAATCCATGGCATGGTGGGTGATCTGTCGCAAGGTGCAATTTGAATTCCACTTTGGCACAAAGGTAGTTGCTCAGCATAATGCATCTGAAGTTATGCAAGTGCAACTAGCATGGTGGTGTATATATCCTTCAGGAATATGGACACACCTGCGGCCCATGTGTTCCAATAAAGGATAATGGGCAGGAGTTGAGGTATGTGTTATAACATGGTCATGCAGGTGTGCTCTCTGAAGTGTTGAAACATGTCTCAGCCACTGCACAGATATGTTCTCTATGTTAGGGATTGACAGATGTGTGTCCATATAGTGTTTCTGACATGTATCATTGTGTAGCGAGACCCGCAGTTTATTGCTTGGCTGTCCCTGTAACAGCAGTGGACCTTCACTTGAACTGTGCATGATGAAGGCACTATAGGGGAAGCATGAGCCCTAGGCAGTATCCAGATTCCCAGGGGTGACAGGTGCAGGCCCTGTTTGGCAAAGCATCATGGTTTGTCAACCATGTTATCCCAGGTAGACAGATACTGGATACCCTTTGACTTGCACCACTACACTAGACAATTGTGGAATACAATCATTTTGTCTTTGTACTGCAGTAACATTCTGGCCAATGGCAGAATGCTACCCAGGTCTTGGAACATATCTGCATGGGCTACAAGACCTGACATTTCCTACATGTGTTTCCATGCAGTCCAGGCTACTGCATCACAGGTCATGCACAAAAAATGGAATATGCCAGAGCCATGTGTATAGTTCAAAAGGTGGTCTGAGTGTATGGGTATGTGGCTAATCATGGCAGACAGGCAGCTGACAGTATGTATGTCCTTGTATAGGTTGGTGTGTAACACAGTGCTAGAGTTTGCATTCACAAATGAGTACTGTTGGGCATGTTTTCAGCCATGTGTTCTAAGGTGTGGCACAAATATGCAAACTATGTCATACAGTTTGTGTATTTCAGTGTCCATCTCTTCCAGCTTGGGAGATCACTTGTTTGGCCAGATACTTAGAAGCATCTGTGAATCTGTATGATTTCTGGTAGTGTGTGTGGGTGTCCTTACTGTGTTTTGGTAAGGGTATGTGTTGGTTGTGATGATGAGATGCATGTGTTAACCTACACCTCATGACTGTCCAGTCCAGTCATGCCTGTAGACTGGGCTGCCTTCCAGCTTATGTCTGTAGCTGCATCCCAAACAATGTGTGGGGCATGGTGTTAGGTGGGTTTGGCAGTGTACATGGCATAGATATTACATTCCCCCAGGATGGCCACATACACAAAGCTGACATTAGTAAACACCAGTAGCTGACTAGTGGACATGCCTGTATGAACATTCAGTACTACAAGTACCAAGTACTGTATTTAGTTTACTTATTGCTTATGAAGATGTTTTAGACAGTGATGCTGACAAGTAAATATTTGTGTTATGGACATGACAACACTGGCTATTACAGAAACATTGTAGATACCTTTAGTAGCAATCGTCCTCTGAGAAGCACATCACATCCTGTTAGTTGATTACAGATAATGCAAGTGTCTACAGGTCTGTTTCCTTCTCTGGGTATATACTCACATATCCAGCAGGACCATGAGCTCTGTTGGGCACAGACACCCACTCCCCAAACAGAGTCATGTATCAATAGACTCTGGTGCCACTATCAACATGATCAGGATATAAACAGATAGTGTAAGCCATCACCTATGAAGTGGCTATTATACTTGGGCAGCAGTCTCCTACATCTTACACTCCTACTGCAGATGTTACACTGGAGTTAAAGATGATATGCAACTTGTTTCATTACCAGTACTGTGCACTACCTAACATACAGTATGTGCAAGTGGCTGTTAGGTTGGCAATGCGAGGTAAGGCTACACAAACCTGGTAGTTCAACCAGTGTGTCTGTACTCTCAATAACCACTCTATGTAGGTGTGCACATAGCCATTTGGCCCAGCCCTGTAACAAGGGTAACTACACATTTGCATAACATGTACACATGCACAGCTGTTATTGCTTGCAGATGATACTAGAGAGGTCCAGCCCTGTAAGAAGGGTCACTACACATTTGCATAACATATACACATGCACAGCTGTTATTGCTTGCAAATGATACTAGAGAGGTCCAGCCCTGTAACAAGGGACACTACACATTTGCATAACATGTACACATGCACAGCTGTTATTGCTTGCAAATGATACTAGAGAGGTCCAGCACTGTAACAAGGGTCACTGCACATTTCCATAACGTAACCATGCACAGCTCTTATTGCTTGCAAATGATACTAGAGAGGTCCAGCCCTGTAACAAGGGTCACTACACATTTGCATAACATGTACACATGCACAGCTGTTTCTGCTTGCAAATGATACTAGAGAGGTCCAGCCCTGTAACAAGGGTCACTACACATTTGCATAACATGCACACATGCATAGCTGTTATTGCTAGCAAACGATACTAGAAAGGTAGATATTACATGTGTCATGTACATGGATAGTTACCTAGTTCTTCCAATTATCTTTGCTATCATGCTGCTAAACTGTCAGATGAATACAAATTATATGTATCCTGTTATTGAGTATTGTAATTGCCAATAGACTTAACTACTGTTTTCATAATATAACAGAACTGCTATGTAGAATGGAATACAGATCTGCCTAAAATACTGTACATTACACAGTTATTGGCACAATATCCCACAACGCCCACCATATTTGCACAGTAAGTCCACCTTTGACATGTTCATCTTACTTATACACCCATGCCTATGTCGACTGTTACAATATATCGACATATACTATCCCCTGTTATAGCACATACTTGTTGGACCAATCGTGTCACTGACAATGGCCGGAAGCGAATTGGTGAGTTCCAAGCCCATATCATCCCTTGTGGTGTATGCAGAGTTTGCCTTGTGACCTACAGCAGTACACACACAGAATACTACAAGCATTACTAGTGCTCAACAATACATCGCTACAAATAGCTATTTCCACTATATACACTGATTACACTGTAATTCTTACAGAACAGGTAGTACATACACAGACATACTACATGTTATACATACCTTCTTAGTAATTGGAGGTGTTATTGACTAGTATAATACTCGCTTTTGGTTCGTCTTTCAGTGTTTTGTACTGTCCTACAGGTAGATACAGATGGTCTGAATGTGTGATAAGGCAACCTTTTATAGTTACAGATCAGTAACATGTGCTATCCCGATAACCAACTGGTGTTCCTAAGTAGCTAATTACATGCACATCAGCTGCGCTGCTACTGCCTTAGCCAATACCATGGCTACAGTGGAGTATAACTGAGTACTCCACTTGGGTGTTGTCCCTTTGCCTTACTTGTGAGTAAGACAGTGTGGAAGTGTTGCTTGGAATCTATTGCAACAGCTGTATGGAGATGAACAGTAATATATTGTGTGTAATGCCTAGAGGATTTGGTCTAAATGTGAGTACTGCTGTTATATTTCTGAACATGGCTACTTGTGCAGGGTTTGTCTGTACCTAATACTTCTGCATACGATTCAGTCTGGCCAGGTTGTTTGACCAGCTCAAGGCTGCATAGTTATGCATATAATGTAAGGGGGTTTACAGTGTGCTTACCAGACATATTTAGTTTGGTGTTACTGTCTATCATACTGTGCTCATAATCAGTACTCGATAACACTTCCTGGTGTACGAACCTTTCAGCCCTCTGAAACGGGATTATTTCATACAAACCCTGTTACATCAGCAGGTGTTCAATTGTATAACAGCAACTATTTCACATAGGGCCATGTTAGTGTGTCTGTGTCCAGGTATGTTAAGGTTTCAGTAGATGTACAGTAGTTGAATAATTGGTTTTGGTATGACAGTATGTATTGATGTAATTATTTTGGTTGTGGGGCAGATGTTGGTGGGTGTACATAGCACATGCAGGTGTGTAGGAACCCCTTTTATACAGCGTCTATATGTTTGTGGGTGTTCTTTCCCTATGTGAACACCTATCCCTTAGTGGACTAATACTATGGTAATTACAGGCTGATTCATTAAGGCACTGTTAAATGCTTCTTGTATAGCATGCAGGTACTGTTGGTCCTTTAATCCTTTTGGCAATACATCGGAATGTAATAAAGTTTTGCAAAATGACAGCTGTCTGTGTATTTCTGTCATATATATTTGCAGTCATTGCAGTTGTGTTGGTGACTGTGTATATAGAACATATTTGTAATAATCTATTGGCATATACTCTTCATATGTTATGTTCATATTGTTTGGGGGGGACGGAATGTGTGATTGCTATGGTCCATGTTATACTCAGATATGAACACTTTGGATGCTGTCTACAGACATGTATGTATGTATATATATATATATATATATATATATATATATATATATATATATATATATATATATATATATATATGGGTCGACGTCATATGCTCGACAGTTCATATGATCGAAACTCATATGTTCGACGGTTCATATGGTTGAAACACATTTGATCGATGGCTCATTTGGTCAACAACCAGTCAACCAGTATGCAAGGCCCTTAACAGGGATTTGCCCCCCTCCCCAAAGTTGTGTGACCCTGGAGTTGATATATATAGCTGGGGGGGTGTGGGTATTCATTTCATATTCATTTAAAACATGAAAATACAACAAAAAGTAAACATTTTAAATGAATAAAGGTGGGGGGGCCCCCCAATGTGGGGGGCACAGCCCGTCACACCACCCTAACTATATATATCAACTTCTGCCTATTTCCTATTTAGATGATTTCTATGTGTAAGCTAGGCTAAGCAAAGGGTGGAGGCCCCCAAACCCACTGAGCTTCACTTACTCTTGAAATAACAACATATAACAAATGTACTGTGTGACAATACATTACATTCCTAACTACATTAGGCATAGCCCCTCACTGACACACTTCAAGGGAAACCTTGTTGTGTGAATGGGTAAAAGAATATACACCCCTGGGATCATGTGCCCCAGAACAATATAGCCAGGGGGTGGGGGAGTCTGTCCAGTTTGATAGCTGCAAGACCTGTTAGGGAAATTGAATGGTGTTGAATTATTACATTAACTTGCCCTCTTTAGATCACTAAGTGCCCATATCACCCTCCACAACCCCAGTCTTCAACAGCTTCCAGCAACTCTGCCTGGAATTTCTTCATTGGCTATGCTTGACAGAGGTTCAGTTACTTCATCAATGTTGTGGAGAAAGCCATTATACTGTAGCTATGCTTCTAATTGCCCTTGGGCAGATAGGTAGTAGGCTATCTGTGAACCTCTAATGTGCAGACCATCACAGCCATAATATGTGAATAAACAGACATTCAGATCACAATATACAGTGAGAAATCACCATGTAGTCAGGAAACAGTTAAGTACAGCAAGAACATACAGAACACTGATACTTAGTCACTCCAAAAGCTTATCTTGGAAGCTAGAAGACTTGTATAAGTTTAAGGCTTTCTACTGCTTACCAGTAGGTTACCTACAGGAGAGATGACAAACAAGCACAGATGGGGAACATGCATGCAATGATACCATACCGGCCTATGTGTCAGCCTTAGTCTTTGGAATACTGGCCAAGGCTATTGGCGCCCCCATGGTGCCTTATTTAGGAGAGTCTTGAAGGTGAATACCAGCTCCATAAACAGCATGATAGCAGATTCAATGAGGGTTATGCTACTCAACACCAGGGGTTGAGATCACAACATGCATGCACTCACAGCAATCCTCAGGATGGACAACATCAACATCTGTGCAGTAACTGAGATCTGTCTTAAAGCTCTTGAGAGCACTCCAGCACTACCAGACTACAACCCATACCACACATTTCAGCCACAGAACATGGACTATCACAGACATGGAGGGGGTATATCCATATTCATCCGGGATACCTACACCTCCAGGTTAGTGAGGCAGCATGATACCTCTGAGTTCATCCATGTGCAGCTAACATCAGCCACAACTGCAATGTAAACTGTGGCCTGCTACTACGGATCACCCTTCATGACCCAGGACAACCACTCCACCTACCTAGAGACAGTGGAAAACATGACAGTCCTAACACACACCCTGGCATTGGTCGATGTCAACTACCATACCATTAACTGGGAAACATACTCCAGTACTCACTTCCAGGATCAGAGCTTGCTGGAATTTATCACCTCATATGCCCTGTATCAGGTGGTAACTGACCTAACAATGGGTGGAAACATACTAGAAGTGGTCATCACCAACATGGGCAACAGGTGCACCACAACAGAGGTTAACCGGTCACTGGTTAGATCTGACCATGAACTATTCACTGTTTCCACACCCAAGCATCTCCATGACCCACGGATACCACAGTGTATACCTTTCCTACAGCTAAATTTACACTACTATTGACATGCGTGGGGGTTTCACAGCCCCCCCCTAAGGGGAAACACTGCTCAAAATACAGACAGATTTACAAATGCAGTCTATGAGCACCTACACGGATGTATGGATCGTGCCATCACTGGTAAACCAAGACTCACTCCTCCTAGACAAGGACATCAGTCTGGTGGACCGCTGAAATAAACAGGCTATACTACAGAAGTAGGACAGTGTTTCAGACAAACAGCAAATCCCACAAACGGCAGACATCCATGACCACTATTAGTATGATACATAGGTCTCTCATGACATCATCCAAGGCTAACATCAGCAGGAGAATACGCAAGGATTCGAAAGATAACCACAATGCCTTCTTTGGCTATGTCACCTGCCATCTTTCTTGTTTTGTACTTTACCTACCCAGTCATGGCAAAATGTGCCTTGTAGCTGATATACTGCAAATCAGCTTTGTTCTGCTTTGACACTTTACTGTTTTCTTTGCAGTACAGCCCCTCCCCTTTCCTGTTCTGCAGGTAGCTGCTTGCAGCCTTGTTAGATGTTGTCAATGGTCCACTGTAGGCTCCTAGGGTTTGAATCTCACAAGGGATAATTGGCTAGGCTTAAAATAGCTCGCAAGGGCAGGTAGTCTAGTACTAATTTATGAATCTATGAATCTATGAATTTCACTGCTGCAGCATTTTCTTATTTCTTTCCTATATCCTTCCTGTTTCAGCTCCAGTGAGCACCATGCAAACCCGTTTAACGGGTTTACGCATTTTCATCTCCGTTCACATGCATACTCGGTTACCTTGTGTACTCTCAACTAAGCCTAGCTATGGCCAGTTCAACACACCCCTATCCTGCAGCTTTGCCTAGCTAGGGGAAAACTGGTTTAGCACTGCTCCAGTGTGCTTACAGCTATGGCGGCACACCCCTCTCTTGATGTCATTTTTATCTCATGGGCACACCTCAGCATTATAATGCTACTCTGTGAGGTGCATCCTTACACAAGCGGGGACTCTGTGATTCATTATTACTCCTCTCATTTGCAAGGCATTGCCTATTAATTCCTAGCTACTGTGCATAACACTATCACTGCCCCTTAGCAACCCTTGCGCCATAGTATGGTGTAGCATGCCTGCCATTGACTGTTATGGGGAAATCGTGATATGTGTTTCATTGCGGTTTTATTCTATATTTTTATATTTTCCTTGCAATCCCCTTTGCGCACCACTGCCCTGCGCTTCCACGTCACGATAGTGCAAATATATATATTAAATGTTAATTTTATATTTTGTACATTTTTTTATGCCAGTGGCTATATATTTAGCCATTGGCATATATTAACAATTTAATACATGTGTTTGGTCGTCTGTTATGGCTCCGATTTTATGTTTGCAAAAATGTAAACCATTTTCTACGGTTTACATTTCTGCATGCTTACACTATGCCTGCACCACTTCCTGGATCACTACATACCTTCATTTGCATTATACACTGCTGCACATGGGGTAATTAGCATACAGGGCCCGGGAGTTGTGCAGGTGTAGCGTACACAGATAGTGCACATGGAAACAGCTCATACCTGAATTGCTTGGCGGCCATATTTGGTGTTAGAACGCCAATGCTATGACTGCACCTGGAGCAATCTTCATGAATCCCGGGGTATGTTTTAAGAAATTATAATTGTCATGCGTTTTAAAGCTAAGAATAATTATTCAGTCAATTATTTTATTTATTTTTATTTATTTTACATTTGTTTACCGGGAAAGTCCATCTGGGCAAGGTTGCCAATTTCCAGTCAGTAGTTCATTTTCAGCTGAGGCCCAGGGAGAAAAGCTCCATACATTATGATAAAATATCAATGTACAAAATTTTAGAAGAGAAAAGAAATATACAAAATTTGTAAGACAACCTCACACGAATATTAGTGCAAGGAAGAAACATAAATATAAGACATAGCTATGTATGTCAGTGTTCATCAGAAAAGTACATAATACCATGAACTATGGTGTATTTTGCATTACATGGGGTAATATATGCTTGAAACTATAGCAACCTGTAGAATGTTTCTAGTTAGAGGGGAGTGTTAGAGATAGAGCGAGGGTTTGAAGGAGTTATCCTGGGTCTCAGAACATGTACATATCCAAGATTTGGTGAGGTAGGATTTTAGTTGATTTTTAAAACTAATTTTGCTTGCCTGAGTCCTGATTTCAAATGAGAGAGAGTTTTACATCTTTGCAATGGAACAGGAGTAAAGGGAGTCTCCGGAGATGTATCGTCTTTTGGAAACTTTGACCAGCCCTTTGTTGCTGGACCTTAGCAGTCAGCTATTGGAGCAATGGTTAATTAAGCCATGTAAGGCTGGGGCTTTCTTGTGATGGTAGAGAATTTGGTGAGCTAGAGTGAGTTGGTTTAGGGTCACTAAGTTTGGTAATTCAAGCAAGGAAAGTTCTTGAAGGGCTAAGCAATGGTGAGATCTGTAGGAAGAATTAGTAGCTACCTTGTTGTAACAAGTGGATAGTTTGTTTAAATCACCTTTATTTAGGTTAACTAGAACAGGGGATGCATAGCATAATGTTGAGAGTAGGTGGGTTCTTGCTATGATAGATCTACTTTTGGGGGGGTCAGATAGTTTTACATGTATAGCGTGTACTTCATTTTTTATGTACTTTTGTTATGGTTTGAACTATGTGCTTGTTGAATTTCATGTTTTGCTCGATAATGACACCTAGTAGCTTGGTATGTGCAACTGTTGCGATATAGGTGTTGTCTGAGGTGATAACTGTAAAATACGGCATGGGATCTGTAGCTTTGGAGGGGTGAAAGAGCATAAGCTGGGCTTTTTAGGGTTGAGTGCCAATTGAGAGTCTGACAACCATGCTTCAGTGGCTGTGAAGGATTCTTGGGTTGTTTTCTGCAGGAGTTGGAAAGAGGGGGCTGAGCAGATTAGGGTAGAGTCATCTGCATATTGAACTAAGCTTGCATGGAGGGTGGCTTTATGAATGTTGTTGGTGAATATTGTGAAGAACAGGGCAATGAGAATAGATCCTTTTTGGCACACTTCAGGTGACAGAGAGAAAAGGGGATAGAGAGTGCTGCCAATTAATGTCTTGCTTACAGTTAGAAAGCTAGCCTTTAAACCATAGGAGTGCAGAGTTATTTAGTTTAAATTCTGAGTGAGGTCAGTGGTTTGTTATGGGAGACAGTATCAAATGATTTGGATTGGTCTATAAAGACAGTAGATACCAAATTGCCTGCATTCCACTGTTGATTAACATGGTTGGTGAAGCTGATAAGGGCAGTGGTGGTGTTGTGGCTTGGGTAAAACCTGTGCTGAGTTCCAGCTAGGAGATTTTTGGATAGAATGTATTTTAGTATTTGGGAATGTATACATTTCTCTGCTATTTTTCACAGTGGGGGTAGTATGGCTGTTAGACAGTAGTTAGATAATTCGGTTGAGTCACCCCCTTTGTGTAGAAGTATTATATGTGAGACCTTTCAGAGGAGTGGGACTTGCTGTTCGAAGATTGACCTGTTTATAATTATAGAGAATGGGTATTAAATAGCATTGGTTGCAATCTGGAGGTATTCTGCTGTGAGCTTATCAGCTGTTAAGATAATGGGTTTTAGTTTAGTCAAATATCTGAAGATGGTGCTGGTCTGGACTGGTTGGAGAGAGAGAAATAGTTTTGGATAGTTGGTGAATTGAGCAGGTTTGGGAGGGTTATAGGAGACAAGTTTTTTGCCAACTTTAAAATGGAGTTGGTAATATATACATATAGATATATATATATATATATATATATATATATATATATATATATATACATATATATATATATATATATATATATATATACACATACATATATATATATATATATATATATATGTTTGTAGATGTGTCAATGTTAGGAGGTAGGGTAATAATTTTACCAGGTTGAAGAACTTTATTTATGGCTGAAAAGACATTTTGTGGGTTAGTATTATGCTTTGTTTGTATATTTGAGTAATGAGTTTTCTTATCCATTGTCACCTGATTTTTAGCCTTATTTCTTAATTCAAGGAATAGCTGCCTGTTAAGAGTAGCTTTGTTATGACCTCAGGTGTCCCATGCTTTGTCCATTTGTTTAAGTAGAATCTGGGTATTTTTGATGCACTAGGGGGCAGAGTTCAACTTTCTATGAATTATTCTTGGAGGGCAGGTTGGTCAAGTATGTTCAGAAGGCTGGAGTTAAAGTAGTCTACTCCCTCGTAGAGTGGGAGGCTTGGGAGGGACGACCAGTTACAGTGGTTTAGTGCTGTTATTAGGCCAGCTGCTCTGAAATTCTTTTTGTAACATGTATGTTTGAGGAAACTACTTTTTACGGGTTTAATTTGTTGTCTTAACAGAAAAGTAGGGAGGTCATCACTTAGGGTGTCAGGTAATATACTGGAGTATTGTATCTTGTATGGTTGGTTTGTGAGGATCCAGTCTAAAATGGATTCTTTTTGGTAGCTCTGTTTATTCTGGCTGGGGACTGGATAAGTTGAGTGAAGTTGAGTTGGTTTAAGTGAAAAGTGGGGAGAGGTAAGTTTATTGAAGTCCAATCAATGTTGAAGTCACCTAAAATGAATGTTTCATGAGGAAGTGATTCTGATGCCCAACGGATTATGGATTCTAGTGTATTAAAATTGTATTTGGGAGGGATATATGAACCTAGTATGTTCAACTGTTTTTGAGGGTTAATTTGTACCTTTATGAATAAGGTTATTGAAAGTAAGGATGTTTATGTTAATATGGTCAACTGTAAGGTTATTTTTGAAAAGCAAGCTGACACTGCCTCCTCTTTTGGATGCACAGTCTTTTCTAAGTAGATTTAGCTTGGGGGAAGTCATTCATTGTCCTTGTTATATGGCTTAAGCCAAGTTTCAGCAAGAAGCACAATGTCTGGGGCATAAAAGAATAGAGCTGCATGCAGTTCTTCAAGTTTAAGTATACTTCTTATGTTGATGTGAAGAATTAGGAGGTCAGTGTTTTTTTAAGGGAATTTAGAGTAAATGTAGGCTGATTTATGTCACTATTGGTGATGGGTGAAGGTCCAGGATTTGGATGAATATCTCCACCAAGTATTAATTGAGAATTAATGTTCCCTATAGTCTGGAGGTATTTGTTGATAAGTAGGTTGTATTGGATGATGATGCAGCCTGTCATAGGTTAGAAGGGAATCTTAAATGGGGTCAGCTTTAATTTATAGTGATTATATATTGTGCAAGAGATGTAAAATGAAAATTTCGTAGCCATGATAGAATAGACCTGGCTGGGAGATTTACAGTGTAGGTTGTGATTAAGGTTATTTTGGCAGGAAGTGAGGTGGTTGGTATAAAGAGAATTATAATAAGTAAGGCATGTAGGGAGTACATTTTCAACATTAGAATACTTAGTTGTAAAGAGGGGAAGAAAGAGAATGTAGATAGATTTAGTTTGAAGGGGGTGAGAGGGTGAGATTGGGCTTAGTAGCTGTGAGAGTAGTTGTAGGTGTGTATCTAATGCCTGAATTTAATTGGATTAGTAGCTAAGCTGGTTAGGTTTCTGCTGTGTGATTGGTTAATTGTGGAGGAGGGGCTATGAGTCAATAACTGTAAGTTAAAGGAAAGTGGGGTGGGTGGGAATGGGAATAGGATAGGAGAGCGGAGTGAGGGCAAACAGAGTGGGGCTAGAACTTGAATACGGTGATGGAGACTTTGAAAAAATTATCAGTAAGTCAAGGTTTGCTTATTAGCTTGTACTTTAGAGAGAAAAATATGTGACAAGGAATGTAAAATAGATGACTTTCTTGTTTATGCAAAGTGACCACATATATAAAACTAATCCATTGAGAAGTAGTCGTGCTTCTGTTAAGTTTAGGGATATACTGCATTAAGTGCTGATCCTGGGCTCTTTCTGAGAATAATTACTAATATCCTTTGGATAATGAAAGAATAGCTCAAAGAAAAAAACTGTATGCTGCACTGATGGCTCAGACAAGTACAAAATACAGATTGGAGGAGCTAAGAGAGAGAAAGAAAATGGAGCAATAGAGTAGTCCTGCCTTGGTGTTGTGCGGCTGATGTTGGGAAACATTATACAAGTATTCCTTTACACTTAAGTGAAAAAAAATACAAATTGCTTACTTTTGTGGTAGATGGAAGGGCAGCTAGAGCAGTCATTGCATACTGTTGCAGGAACTGAAAGCCGAAAATTAGGTGCTAAGTATAGCAGTTTCAGTTGGTAGAATATAGAGTAGGATGCTTATTACCCTGTAAATATATAAATAAAGAGGGGAATATGAGTTATGCTAATAGAGACAAGGGACAAAACATTACAAGACATGTAGCACATGAAGAAGCTAGGCAAGAGGAAAGAGAAATAATCTAAACAGAATTGTTCTAATTATGACTCTAATAGAATCTTAGAAGTATATAAATTAAGCAAAATACAGTTATTCGGTATGACATGGACATTCACAATTTGTCAGATTCAAATTGTCCCAAATGAACAGTGAGTAAACCAACAAACACAGCTATCACCTAAGCAGTATACAAGACATAATAACTTTGCATAAGTCATGGCTGCAGCACAAGTAATTTCTACTTAGTCAACATTTGAGGCTTGGAGACAGTTTACAAAATTACAAAATCAAAAGGAAGCAAACAAATCAAAGTTGCACAGGCTGATTTCAAAAACTTTTTAGCTAAGATCAGTGTGATTAGAAACAGTGACTGTAAACTCACTAATCATAACTTATAAGCAATTTTTCCAAGTGCAAGTTCTCGCTTCAATTATAAGTCAACTAAATATCCTAGATGCAGCTTTGCCTTGATTCTAAAGCAGTTAAATACGTACTTTCTTTTAGAATGAGAGTGTATGAGTTAAAATAATACACAAGTTATCCAGTAAAGACATACACTTACTTAAACAAATTGTTCACAACATTTTGTTAGTAGCCTTTATAGTGAAGCTATTTTTCCTGCGTGACACTGATTCCATCACTGATAGTTTTACTTGTCTTTGTATGCAATTTTTTCAAGTATGGATGATGGTGTTTCTGTCTTCTAATGTGCTGACAGCTGTAGCCAATACAGTCACATTCTGCAATGAGGTTTATTTTATTAATTTGTTGATTGAGAAAGCTCAATGGATGCAAATGTACCTTTTCAGGACTGACATGGGAGCAATCGGCTGCTAAGTGAGTTGTCAGAGCCAAACAACAGCAAACTTGAGATAGCAGGAATGAAACCCTGTACACAGGTAGCAACTCGTTCCTCTAACTGCTAGTTTGTAGGTCATGTCTGTAAATGTTTCATCTACCAAACCCCTGCTTACACTTATCAAGGGTAACAGAACTTGTCAGAGATTTGGGATGCATGTCTTGGCTTAAAAAGGCCCTTGTGGTTATTAGCCTAGTAAACAACTATGAACCTATGAAAACATGTTTTATTATTTCAATAAACATTAGTGTGTGGTTATGCAGATGCATAAGTGTATGCATGTAAGATGGAACACACTGTAACATACCCGTAGTGTCTGTACATGTATACACACATACACACACACACACACACACACACACACACACACACACACACACACACACACACACACACACACACACACACACACACACACACACACACACACACACACACACACACACACACACACACACACACACACACACACACACACACACACACACACACACACACACACACACACACACACACACACACACACACACACACACACACACACACACACACACACACACACACACACACACACACACACACACACACGCACATACACACACACACACACACACACACACACACACACATATATATATATATATATATATATATATATATATATATATATATATATGTAGATATGCATGCACACCAAGCACACACAAGCACATATGCATGCACACCAAACATATATGTAAACAGACACACACACACACACGCACACACACACGCATGCACATCAAACACATACACAAACAGACACACACACATATGCATGCATACCAAACACGTGCACAAACAGACACACACACACACACACACACACACACACACACACACACACACACACACACACACACACACACACACACACACACACACACACACACACACACACACACAGACACACACACACACACATACCTATCATCAAACCTGATGGCTTTCTAAAGGAACAAAGTCTGTCTTGAATTTTCAGAGAATAATAATGTTAATTACACTATTACACTATTATTATTAACACTAATACTAATGGCAGCAATATAGGCATCCTAGTGAAAGCTAGTGATGATGGACCTGTTATATTGGTTACAGCATGTGAATTCTGGAAGGAGTCAGGATGTGTCATGAACTCCTTAACAGAATCATACCAGCAAAAGACTCAAGAAATACATTCCTGTCTGTGGTGTTTATAAATAAGAAGTGTATATATATATATATATATATATATATATATGTATATATATATATATATATATATATATATATATATATATATAAATATATATGTATATACTTCCGGTTGTTTCAATTGGATAATTTCAAAAAGAAAGTAAAATTCAGATAACTTTATGCCTCTCCTTGGTTTCCAAAGTTAAGCTGTCTACTATTCATGGTCTTGTCTGCTCACATACTAGCTTACATATAAATAAAACCATAAAAATAGGTGTGGACCTCTTGGGTTTTTGATCCTGAGTGATGCCTGCCCGGAGGGAAGGAATAACCAATTTTACAAAGCCTTTCACTCTTGATCCTAAACGGTAAACAGATTTCCACGTGTAGTCGGTGGTGGAGCTAGCTCTAAAAAGAGCTATTTTAGCCCTGTGGCAGCTGGAGCTCTATATAGAGCTGTTATAGATCTCTATGAGCTCTGAGAAGAGCTGTTTTGTGTTTAGAATGCCCTTTTGGGCAGATACGGTAGTTCTAAAAAGAACTGTTTTGTTTGGTTCACCGAAGCTGTGTCTGTGCCTCCGGCTGGTCTTACCGGAGCTGATACAGATTTCTGTAAGCTCTGAGAAGGGCCGATTTGTGTTTTGAATGCCCGTTCAGGTGTTGGTGGTAGCTCTAATAAGAACTTTTTTGTTTTATTCTTCAATGTGTCTCTGGTTGCTCTTACCAGAGCTTTTACAGATCTCTGTGATCTCTGAGAAGAGCTGTTTGGTGTACTGTGAGCTCTGAGAAGAGCTGTTTGGTGTAAGGTGCAGATCCAAGTGAGCTCTGAAAAAAGCTGTTTTGTGTATGGACACAATGGGCTCCGGGAAGAGGTGCTGTTGTGTCCTTCGGTGTTCTGCGGTGGTGTCGATCTCCATTGTCCTTCTTCTTGAACAGATCTTCGGTTCTTTTGCTATGTGTGAGTCCTAAAAAGGACTATTTGTGCACTCCCCAAGCGCTGGTCAGAATGACCTGAGAGCTGTTGCTGTGCTGCTTTTATGCTACTGTGGAGGGGGCGTGGTTGAGAGATGTCCAATGAGAAGTGACTAGTTGGGGGTGTGGCCCTAGAAGGCCTACAAGGTGAACATGGACCTGGTTGGAAGCATCCCATTCCTCTTATTTAGTTCCTTTTTATTAACCAGCTACTTGTTCATATGTGATCGACACCACCGCAGAACACTGAAGGACACAACAGCAGCTCTTCCCAGAGCCCATTGTGTCCATACACAAAACAGCTTTTTTCAGAGCTCACTTGGATCTGCACCTTACACCAAACAGCTCTTCTCAGAGCTCACAGTACACCAAACAGCTCTTCTCAGAGCTCACAGAGATCTGTAAAAGCTCTGGTAAGAGCAACCAGAGACACATTGAAGAATAAAACAAAAAAGTTCTTATTAGAGCTACCACCAACACCCGAACGGGCATTCAAAACACAAATCAGCCCTTCTCAGAGCTCACAGAAATCTGTATCAGCTCCGGTAAGACCAACCGGAGGCACAGACACAGCTTCAGTGAACCAAACAAAACAGTTCTTTTTAGAACTACCGCATCTGCCCAAAAGGGCATTCTAAACACAAAACAGCTCTTCTCAGAGCTCATAGAGATCTGTAACAGCTCTATATAGAGCTCCAGCTGCCCACAGGGCTAAAACAGCTCTTTTTAGAGCTAGCTCCACCACCGACTACACGTGGAAATCTGTTCACCGTTTAGGATCAAGAGTGAAAGGCTTTGTAAAAATAGCTTACATATAAATGGAAAGGCCTAAATGTTCAATGATAATCTTAGGTCTTTGTGTAGTCTTCTTTGATTCCACCATTGGGAGGTATACAGAATAACATGGTAGATGCAACTGAATATCTTAACCAGGAAATTATAATGACACCCTTAGTAATAAGCAACCCTATATGGCTGCAGTTTTCCAGATGGGAAAGTGGAACTCTGCCACAAATAGTGCCTATGGCTTCCAAATAAAAAAAACTTTTAAAGCTGATTGTTTTGACAATGTTGCAGTAAAAAACTACCATCGGTCTCATGTACATGCTCACTAATTAAAATAGGTTCAAATTAGACAAGAAGGTACCTGAGGCTGCATAAATCTGTAAATTTAATTTAATCTGGTTAACAGCAAAATTCTAACAAGCCATAAGTATACCACATTAATCAGTATGCCTCAAATTGGAGATTTTGCTTCATAAGATGATTTGAAAGAGCACAGACAATGTGGGTTGAAATTAGTGTGTGTCACATTAGAACATAGGAACATTACTAAGCAAGCAATCACAGGGACCATAAGACTTAACTATATACACTTTAAAGCAGACAGACATAAAAGTTCTTGCTATTCTCTAGGATTACTTAATAGTACGCCTATCCTCTGGCAGGAGATACAGAAGACTGCGTTGTAAGACTACCAGACTAAAAAACAGTTTCTTTCCACTCCCCATTAGACTGTTGAACTCTTGGGAAAAACGAACCATGACGTCTGTTACAAAACTAGCCTATTAAGTGACTTATTTTATGGATGTGCAATAACTAAGTGCAATACTAAGGTAGCTCACCTACACACTGAAGGACTGTAAAGTGCAGTACACAAACTGCGCAATAATTCATGCTGCTATTGTTTCAATTTTACTTTGACAATATTACCTTCATATTGTTCCTTGTCTTCCTTGTCTCCTGTTGTGGGATGGGTGAGTCACTGCTGTCCTACTTTACTTACAAATTGCTACTTATTAAATTTTTACTGTGATATTTTATTAATTTTTCTCTATCTATATGTGCAACTGTTTCCTGCATTGAGAACGAAGTTCTGTAATTTCGTTCAGCTACACTGCTGTGTAGTTCTCAATGACAATAAAGTTTTCTTTGACTTTGACTTTGACTAGTGTCCACCTACCAAATCAAACAAGGCTATACATGATAAATCTGGCATAAATATTTATTAACAAATGTAAAATAAATAAATAAATAAATATGAGTCTACCATTCCAACCATCAATAGCAGATTTAACGCAGACAAAATCTTATCTTACTTGACTTGTATTGATGAGTTATTCCAAAGACTGAGGATATGTTGACTTATGATCCTATCTTTCTGTTTAGTCTTGTTTACATATTGGTATAAATGTAGGTCCCTATTATTAGTGTTTGTAAAGCCACTGATTTCGTAAAGAAATAGGAGGTCAAATAGGACTGGGTCCTTTGTGGCTACTGCATATAATGAGCATTATACTAATCTCGAGATAGTTAAATAACTCAAGGTGTTCCATTTCTTTAGGTAAAAACTCATTGGTTAATACCAACTGTATCTTCTGCATTAACAACTGCTACCAGCCTCTAAAGGGACTGCATTGTAGTAAATTAATGATGGGAAAACTTGAGACATTAGTATGTCTCAGTATTTCAGTGTCACCAGCTTTGTGGCGAATGGGATATTTTTGATGGAAATAAATAATTTTCTTTCACTGAGATGATTGCGTTGTTAGTTATTTGGCCAAGTAGGATAAGACAATGACAACAATCACTACAACAGTAGATCCTACTTCTATAAATTAAAGAGCTGGTAGTTGGCAGAATGGTTAATGTGTTTACCACACAGCCACAAGTTATAAGGTCTAACTCTCACTTTTCATCACTGTCTAGTTATTGGCTAGGTGTACAACATTCTGTAAACTGATTGCCTAGTATGAACCTATAAAAAACATTCAGCCTCACTAGCAACATAAGTAAGGCATACTGTAGGGATAGGTTTGTGTCCCAGAGGCTTCCCCTTCTTTGGAACAGGCTTCCTGTCCATGCAAAGTAGAGTTCTTCCCTGTATTTATTCAAGCAGAACTTAGACCAGTGAATAGAGAACCAAAACTATATCTATACCATCCATGTCTCTACTAGAGAGAGGACATCTGTAAATGTTAGAAGAACTTGTCCAAGCATATACACTCCCGTAATGCATTTATAAACCATTACCTATCCAATTTTATTTGGGGTGCTCAGCTAGACTCAAAATGGCTCACTGGGTCTATAAGCCTAATATTCAACTATGATAGTGTTATAGTAAAAAAAAACTACTGAAATGTGAGTGAACTCCATCACTACTAGTGTATCAATATCCAAATAACATAGCATTGAATTAATAAGACAAAAAAGATTGTTGTTAAAATTACACTGAAAGCCATGCTAAGTGCAAAACGATTGCGGCTATTCCTGTGTTCTAAAAGTTATGCATAAAATATCTGTCAAAAACATTTGACTGTATTAGCAGAAATCACACTAGCTGGTACTTCTACATTCCTTGAAAATTCACTTTCCTATATATTTAAAAAATGTTGGGTAGTTTCTTGATTGGGATGATGTCATAGTAAGACAGAACCAAATTCTATGAACAAAGGAGAGATAATTAATACTGCATAACATTGCAAAGTCAGAGATAAACAACTATTTATTTATTTGTTTTTATGTAGAAGAGAGCAAAGTGCCTTGCAGATGCTGTTTTGGTAGAGTTTTTTTTAAAACATGTGTTCTTTTTTGTAAGTCTTACCTCTAGAGGGTGTCTGTTGCACAGAGACACAGTGAAAATAGAGTGAGTTGCTGGAAGAGTTTTTTGAGTTGCTTACAACTAGGAGACATTTGTTATTGGAGCATAGTGTTCTGTTGTTGCTGCACAGATGTAATATACTTTTATCATAGGGGAAACTATCTGGATTTAGGATAAGTTAGTGGACAGTAGTAAGCTAAGAGTAGGTTCACTGATTTGAGAGTTCTAGCCAATTTAGGTCCATTAGAAGAACTGTGCAATGGCAGGATTTATGAGATAAATATGTGGTGAATCTTGTTATTTTATTACAGCATGCATCAAGTTTGAACTTGAGGGTATTTTTGAGTTTAGTGAAGATGGGTGATGCATACAACAGAAATGCGAATAGATAGGCTGCTGCAGTGTGTTCTTGTGGATACTAATGATTTGCTCTAAATTGGGTGCCTAGTTTTTGCTATGTGTATTTTTGATAGTTTGTACAATATGTTGGTCAAAACTGCTCATCTCTACAACCAGTACCAACCAAAACAATTATAACTAATTGTCAAAACATAAACCCAAAACCATTGCTGCTCACAGCGGAATGCCTCAAAATGGCAGTCAAGGCCATCTCTTACCCTTGTCTCCCTGTTAATAAATAGGTCAGTCTCTGAACAATGCATCCCAACCCTCTGGAAAATTTCACACATAATACTGCTTCATAAAGTGGCAACTCAACTGAACTATCTAATTACGGACCGATCTCCATACTATTCACCTGTCAAAAATTCTAGAGAAATGCACATGCTTACATTCACAAATTCTAAACTGCCTCCCAACTACTAATCTCCTGGCCAACATGCAAGATGATTTTTGACCCAATCATAACATCTACACAGTTCTTATTATCTTTTCCAGCACTGTAAATCCACAATAGAACAACATTAAGCTGGTCTCCACTATCTTTCTTGATCTCTCCAAAGCATTCAACACAGTCTCCCATACCAAACTCCTAACTGCACTCTAAAAACTCAACCTAAGTAACTCCATACTATTATGGTTCAGAAACTATCTATCTAACCACCAAAAAAGCCATAAAATGACAAAACTCTCTATCTCCTCTTCTCCCCGTAATCTTAGGTATCCCACAAAGGTCCATCCTCAGACCTCACTCTTCCCATATTTATTAATTACCTTTACAAAGCCACCCTCCATGTTAGTCTGGTCCAGTATGCCGATGACTCTGCAATAATCTGTTCTGGCCCCTCTCTTCAACTTCTGCAGAAAATTACCCAAGAATCCTTTACTGCCATAGAAACATGGTTATCCAATACAGAGCTAATACAAAACCCTAAAAAAACACAACTAATGTTATTCCATCTCTCAAAAGCCACAGGCCTCATTCCCCTATTTAAAATAATCATCTCTAACAATACTCCCATCTCACCAGTCTCCCAAACCAAACTATTAGGTGTTATCATAGATAACAACATGAAATTCGGCAATCATATAGCACAAACAATAACAAAAGTTCATAAAAAAATCAAAACCCTCTACAGATGCAAAAACTCAATCACCAATAACAGTAGAGCCATCATCACAAAAATCCATCTAGTCTCTGCACTTCTCAATTCCTCCCCTATACTAACTAACTTAAACAAAGATAACTTAAACAAATTAACCAGCTGTTATAACAAAATTGCAAAGTTTGGTACTAACTCAGCTTTCAGGACCCACCATTGGCTTGCCCTCAAACAACTGTCCTGGCTGTAAATACCAAACCTACTGACCTATAACCAGCTTACAATTGCTCATCAGATCCTATAACACCCAGAAAAATCACCAGCTCTACAAGGCCTACTAAATCACCACACTAACAATCATCTTCTAAGATCCACCAAAAAAGTGCTAGTTGAAATATTCAAAGCAAGAACTGATCAGGGGACTCCCTGTATTTTAGTGCCATTGCAAAAATATGGAATACCCTTCTTCTAGAAATCTGGATCCTGGATAGTAAACATAACTTTAAAAACCTTCTCTGGTCCTACTTAACCAGCTCTTGGAAGTGTACCTGTTCAGACCCAGGATACCTTCCCACTCGATCAAATATCATACTATGCACCAGATACCTCACAAAGGCTGCTGCACATATTTTGTATATATACACACATACTGGTTGTGTTTATTTATCAATTGTTTCACTTGATCTTACAATTATACCTTAAGGGAGATAAGGGTTTATTTCCTTTTAACTATTTTCTCCTCAAATTTCCAATGGATAATTTCTTATGCATATTTTGCATATATTTTTTTTAGTATATTTGTATGTGTATGTTACTGCATTATTAATCTTGTACTGTATGGAGCTTTACTCTGCGGATAATTTCTTATGCATATTTTGCATGCGCATTTTTAAGTATATTTTTATGAATATGTTTCTGTATTGTTAATCATGCACTGTATGAAAATTTTCTCACCTGGCCTCCGCTGAAAATGGGCAACTTGCCCAGCGGGAATCTCCCAGTAAACAAATATAAAGTAAATAAAAATAAATAATAAATAATAAATAAATAAATTGTTTTGGTGTAAAGAAGGTTATACATTTCTAATCATGGTTGGAATTCTTGTAGATTATTTCAAAAGTTTCTGTCATCAATATTAAGTAGTTTTATATCAGATTTTTTTAGGTAGGGGTGTTGAACTTGGGAATGATGCTGTGGAGGATATTATTATGGTTTGTGACATAGTAGTACTGCTCAATAACAGTAAGGCCTGGGTTTGGATGGATGTCTCTACTGAGTTTCAGATGAGCAATTGGGTGACAGAGATGGAAATGGCCATTTTCATTAGGATTTGTTGATAAGGAGGTGGTGTATTGTTTTCAGTTTAGTTTTACATATTTGTAGCTAAGAGTATGGACAGATTTGGTCAGTGCATTTATGATGTAATGTAAAGTGGTGTTGATGAGAGTGGTAAATGTGAGTTTAGGTCGGGGTGATTGTCAATTTGGAGAGATGCAAGTTTGATAGCTAATCATGTGTATAAGTATAGTGAGGACTAGTAGAGAGATTGTGTGTAGGTATATCATTGTTGTGCGGTGTCTGATTTGTAGGGTTTGTTAGAGTTTTTGTGCGACACTATTATAATGTAAATGATTGATGGGCAAAAGTGTTTTGTTCAGAGAAAGATCTAGAAGGTAACAAGATAAGAGTAGAAGAAAGTGTGGGTGGAGTTGTTAGGAAGTTGTATGCACAGACTGGATGTGAATAAAGTGTGAGTTTGGTTTAAGTTTAGTTGTAGTGGGATGGGAAATGGGGGTAGGACAGGGGAGTGTAGTGGAGCCCAAATGTAGTGAGGGTGGGAGTTCTTATTACTTGATCGAATGTTTAGGTTAGCGAATACCTAAACATCGATCTGGTAATAGCAAAAGCAAAAAAATGCGAATGGCCGATTTAATGCAGGGAAAGAATTATCTTGGCTGTTATGTGGATTTTGCCCCTTTCCCCATGGTAGAGCAATCTCGGAGTTGGTATATTTAGTTAGAGGGTGGGGGCAGCCCCCACTTTATTTTGGATTTAATTTTTTTTTTTTTTTTTTGTGGCCGAGGGAATTCATTCCCTACGTTAAATCGACAACTCGCTGCTTTAATTTTTCAGTATTACCAGGTCATTGTTTAGGTATTCGCTAACCTAAACTTTTGATCAGGTAATATAGATTTGAGGGTGGAATGGAGCAAGGCCCAACACGGGTTATTGTATTCTCAAGAGAAACATTCAATGGGACTGCACATAGAAGTAAGATGAGCTTATTAAGGCAATGTTAAAGAGATTAAGCTACCACAAGCAAAGTGTCGTTTCTGCCAATATTTCTGATGGTAGAGAAAATAGCAACAGATTTATCCAACATATTGATGCAAACTTTCTTACTAAACCAGATTTATCCAACATATTGAAGCAAACTTTCTTACTAAGCTTGCTTTTAATTAGAAGACTGACATTTACACAAGAAAGATTTTTTTCTAGTGAATGTGACATGGACAGCAATACAAATACATTTTCTTCTTTTTCTTTTTTTATTTATTTTCCACCTATTATAGTATGTTACTGTTAGAAATAGAAAGTGTAAGAAATATGTTTTACTAATATTTATTTGAAGGCTATGCTACTATTAGCTAAATAACTATTAGATGGATGAATAATTGTTTTGATGTAGTTTTAGTGGAAGGGGATGGATCCCTCTGCTAGTGTGCACACTGAAGATAGCTAGACGCATTAAATAGACAAAGATTACATCAGTAGCTTATGGTTTTGAAACATTAATCATACTTTAAATGTTCTTTGCTGCTTTGAGAGGGCAGTTGGTTGTAGAAGGTTGATCTCACTGAGTATATTGGCAAAGTTATCAAAAATTGGAAAGTGGTGCACTATATAACTATTTAGTTCTTTTCTCTAGAGCTGAAAAAGAAATAAATAGGCAGTGTAAGGCAGTTACCAGAGGTAGAGAGAAAAAATAAACTTAAACTATGCTTAATATCGGAGGGAGTTGAAGGGGTTCGGAAAGAATACAGAAATAGATCCTTGCCTTCATCTAAGGTCCTTTGGCAAATTAATAAACACCTTTGTAAGGACTTCAGAGGGTCTAAGTGGAAAAGTACAGGACAATGAACAAGTTTGCTAGTAGGTAATGAGTAAGTAACTTTTAGAAGTTAGAGCAGTTTAACCCAGAAATTGTGTATGCTACAAAACAGTTATGCCCTAAGAGGTACTATCATTTCTAGGGCATAATTACTGTGTCACAGTTAGACATATATAATATAGTACTTAGTGGATTATGTTTTCTGAAATACCAACAGAAAGTATTACTATAACAGGATAAAAACAATAAACAAACACATATAGATACCTGTGACTTGTACTGCAACAGTCACTTGCCAGGGATAGCTCCAAGAAGTATGTATTACAATACTAAAAATAGCAGCGTGCAGGTTGACAACAGTAGTAATTCTTGGTGCTAGTATATTAAGAAGGCAAGGGTAGGCACTAAATACTTGTCAGCTTAACACTGTCCAGCAGTGCTTTATTCCCTATAGAAAAATTAATGAAATCTTTCAGATTAAGTAGGAAGAATAATTCCCATCTTATATATTAATGCACTATAAAGAAAAAATCCATAGAACAAAACTAAAATATGATTCACCATTATCACATCTGAAAAGAAGCAATGCCTATCTGTATGCTTGGTAACAGACAGATTAAGTTGGAATAATAGTACCTATCTTATATATTCAGTGTACTTTAAAATGTCTAACAGCACCCATAAGAACATATGGTTCAACAGCACTGCATCAGAAATAAGAAAAAAAAAAACAAGGGTAATTGCCTAACAGAAAATATGGTAAAGACAGCAAATAAGTTCCAAAACATGGTTTGTTCTCACAAAATATTGATACAGTTATGCTGGCAGAAAAAAAAACATGTTTTATTTATCAAATAATTCTGCATATTACAGCCCACTTAGTATATCAAATGGATTTTTCCAATAATATCTGTCTATATTCAGCATTAGCTACTTAAAAAAGTATTTACCTAACAGAGCATATGTCAAAATACAGCACACAAGTTCCAAACCATGCACTGTTATCAGTACACTCTTTTACCATTATGCTAGCAGAAAAAAATCAGACTATTTTCTTAAATAATTCTGCATATTTGAGCCCATTTTGTGTCTCAGATGGATTATTTAATCGCCATCTCTCTGTATTCATTGTTAGATACTTAAAAGTCATTTAGAGCTGACAATCTGTACTTTAAAAATACCAGGAATGTACTGTAAGTTAAATAGAATGTTTCTACACTTTGCAAGCCTATGCTATGAGAAAAAACATAAATATTGAAGTTTTACAGCAAGAATCAACTTTTAATTTACTTTTATGTGTGCACATTACTGTAGATGCCATGGAGGAGCTGAAACCACACTAGGAAATCAATAATAGTGGCTTCTCTGAAAGAGATTTACTGCACAGAGGATTATGGGAAGGGTAAAAAAATGGCTAAACACATTTCTGTTTGCCTTTGGTTATCTTGCAATGCTCCCCACATGCAAAGTATGTGTATGAGGAGTCTGTATTGCTTATTTCATGAGTCAACCAAAGTATTTTCTTTATTCCATAATCCTTATCTATGTCCTTAATTTGGAAAAGTTCATCTAAGGAAATAGAATTATCAGTCCAACTAGAAACAATAGTTTCTGTATATGATGTAAAGTTGATTAGTCGGATTATTTTACAAAAGGCACTGACAAACGATTGCGACATAGTAGACATTACCCTATCTTCAGATGACATCATGAGTTTTTCATTTTTCTAAAACTGTGAAGTCCGCATTGAAAGCACTACTCAGGTAGATCTAAATGGGCCTTATTCCCATTTTCTTTTTCTTAAAATGTGTTTGTCCTCCCATTCTTCCATTCTTAATTCAAACAGGGCAAATACCCGAACAGGATAATTAATTGATTCAGATCTTAAGTTGGAATTCAAGTTTTGTGCTTATTTTTCTAGATTAGTTTATGAAAAGATGCAGTGTCATCATAAGATATTGGAAGAATCAAGTGAGAATATAATGATAATGCATAAAATTCGATTAATTTCAGACAACTGCTCAGAGTCTAGTGCTAATTCTATAAATAATGTTCATGAATTCCTTCCTGCTTTCAAGACTCCCTTTTCTGACTTTTTTTAATGTGATTCAGACTAAACCTCATTTTTATCTTTTTTTTTTGTAATCCAAGGATACAGTTTCATTCCATCAGATTATAAAATTATATTTTGCTGCATAAGAGTAATACATTCATCTTGCTGATAAAATAAACGAGCATATGATTTTAAAGTCACAGTTAACTTAACTTGATACTTCAATGTGGATTACATGTTTTCCCTTTCAGTAACTTTACTGATATCAAAACTTCCTTATTTTCTTTCACTTTCAAAAAAGTTGCTAAAACCTCATCATCATTCTGTTAATGTTTACTTTCCATATTGAACTGGTGGATATATGCAAGTGGTTCAAGTATAAAATACTTAGACTTGCAACTTAAAAGAGCAGTCATGCTGGGCTCTTTTCATTTATTCATGCCTGTAAATTTTAACTTAACTGAAATATAAGCGCAGTCAATGAATTCCATGAATAGAAATCTTTCTTTTCTCACATGACCTTAAACATATTTTCTTTACTAGAAAGGCCTTCAGTGTCAAATCAAAAGAATTCTTGACCCACTAGTCTTAATCTTAACTTTGGCCATTTTCACTTTCTTAGCCATTGCAGTATTGCCTTCCGTCCAGCTGCAAACATGTTTTCAAATTATAACCACTTTTCTATTGATGGTAGAAACCCAGGATCTTCTCTCTTTTTTGCCATTCACCCCTTTGATGATTGTACATAAATCCACAGAATCTTTCTTAGTCTGTGTTTAGTTATATTCCACACCATTCATGTGACTTACATTCACATCTTCTTCTCCCACAGATTGTTGTGCCCCTACAAAAAGCTTAGACATTTGTGACTACACCACTATACAACAAAACGGATTCAGTTCAGAACACTGAAATACCATCATCTCAAAATTCAAAACATGCAGACCAAAATCCTGAAAGTTCAATACACCAAAACCTGAAAAAAAATTGATTCCCATAACATTGAAAAACAGGAAACCTTTTCTTCTTCTTCTTTCTGCTTTTCCCAGTTAGGGGTTGCCACAGTGGAACTCTGGTCTGCTAATGATTGGCAGTAGATTTTCACGGTGCCGAGGTGCCAGCCCAATGCTCAACCTTCAACGAAGGCATGCCCATTCACACATGTCTTTCGAATGCCATTCGACCACGGGGAGGACATGCAGACTCTACACAGAAGGTGCTCCAGCTGAGAATCAAATGAGAGAACCTCTTGCTGTGAGGCGACAATGCTACCACTGTACCACCGCAGCTTTACACCCACCATTTGCTATTTTCCACCACAACAACATACAGAAACAAATAAAAAACAGACTATATTAAACTTCTGCAAATGTAAGCAGGGGGGCAAGCCCCCTTGCACCCCCCACACCCCCTGCTACTTAAATATATCAACTTTAAGATCACATTACACAGAAGAAAATGGCAAACATGCCATTCCGCACTTCATGGCTGCCTGTTTAAATTGTAAAAAACTATCCTCAACCTTCTCTTAAAACACTACTTTACTGCTAAAACACTACACATTACTATATATCTCCCTGATACTTTCACAGATAACCTCAGTCATGCTACCTTCTCATTTACTATACTGCAACATAACACGTCTTAAAGCCACAGCAACCAATTTGCATATCATAACAGTGTTTACTCAGCCAATTCAACAGTCTAACATTTGATATAGTGAACTTTCAGCAGAATGAACTTTCATGATTTTGGTCTCAATGTTTTGAATTTCGAGATTATGTTATTTCAGTGTTCTGAAGTGAATGCCAACAAAACAGAGCCACAATTAATCACAGATTGCTGTAACAGATTCAACAAAGCCAAATCTTTCAAAATCCTTATTGAAAGGCTATAATCTTTTGATCTTCCGGTAGAATGTTCATGTTTGTCAACCCCTGCTGTATCCCCAAATACCTTGCTAAGCTTGAAAGACTAGCTGCATTAATCTTATAGCATTCAGCAGCTTCTAACAATCACATCACCTTTCTGTGATGAATCCAACATTTCAGCACATTGCTGAATCATCGCTTTAGAAACAGTTTAATTTTTCTTTCACATGCTTGCTCCCACCACTGTGCTTCATCTCTGTTCAACAATTTTACCAGACTTCAGTACACTGATGAAAAAAGGACTAGGAGAATTTTCCAAGTGCCTTGGCTAAATCTTAACTGTTCAGAATGGATAGCACTTTGAGTGTACCCTGAAAACAGGCCATTAGACTAGGTGAACTGAGTGCTAAGTAATTATCTAAATAACTAAAATAAATAAATCAGGGTATTATATAGTATGATACAATCAACATATTGTTAAAAAAGGTCAGCAATGAGGTAACAGACAGTATGGGTAATTATGGCTCATGTATATGTTATGCATATGATTTTATTTATATTCTTTTTGAAACATACATACATTTTTTAATTTAATGTCAGCTGAGCAGTCATGTACATCTTTGCCATTCTCCCCACAGGAAAAGGTCATTACAGGCTGCATGATCCAATAGCAGTAAAATCAAGGAAGAAACAGTGAATTTGTGGATGTCAGTCTGCACTTGTGAAAATTATCCAGGGTATTCATAAAGATAATACACAGATGTGAAAATGTATTCTGCTGACATTGTTTAGTACCTGCTCAGTCAGTACTGAGATGCATAGCCATTGAATGTAGCACTAAATCCCAGTGTACAAAGTAGTGCGTGTTTTTATGAATGGAGCCCAGTCACCATAATACACAAAGGAGTACAGTACTGCAGTGTTACTTTTATTTCCAACCACTGTATTGCACTTATTTATGTGATGTACTGATACACAGCAAAACAAGAAACAGCTGGATAATAAGACATATATCAAACACATACCTTATTTACTTGTTCTTCCATGTTGCATGGTCCATTGTCATTATACTAAAATACATTTCATAAAAAATGTGCCAATAATTAACAGTGGAGGTTATTGTGGTAATGAAATATGGTTATTGTGGTAATGAAATGATCTGATATTGCTGGAACCCCCATTGATATGAACTTGTTAGTGTAAATTTGAAAGGGACAAGGAAAGGTGTGGTTTCAGTAGCAGGGTCATCTTCAATGAAGTGAACTTAGTTGCTGATAGGATTTTCCTAACGACAAAAATGAGTTGTTTTTCTTTTTACTATGGTATTGATATGCTACTCAGTTGTATATGCTGGAAAACATATCAGCAGGGAAGGCAGAGCATTGGACTGACAAGTGCAAACCATCTAAGTGTGCATAACTGTAGTTATTGAGACTGTCCGAGACTTGCCTTTGCACAGATGGTGTTGTTTTTGTGAAGCTGTGTAGTGGGGCAATGGTTATTTGCATATGTATTCTATACACAGACTAGTATGGCTACACAATGGGATAAGACAAGGTAAAACATCCCTTTTTATGTGTTCCTTTTTCCATGATTCTCTTTACTCAAGCAGTGGTTTAGTGTGCTGTTCTACGGCATACCTCCCTAATTCACGATGTACAGTGTTTATGAATAGGACCATGTGTTTTACTATAGCAATCAAATATAACAAAAATACCTTTTGACAAATAAATATTAGTTATAGATGTGTTGTTAAAACAGCATATAAAATATAGGCCTATGATATTTGCAGAGTTTGGTAGCCACAATTTATGACATATGCTTGTATTTGTTGGGAACCACATAGCTGTGACCTCCTGCGTTATCCACATATGAAGAATATCATTAAAACTTTTTCAGTTTGTATCTATTTATTTGAAATTTGGTAAATGTGTGAGTGAACTGGCCAAACGACTTTTTTTCAACCATGATTCATGCCACAGAACAGCAAAGTTAATAATACAATTTAAAAATGCATCATATGTCATTAAATTAGAAAAATGCATATCAAAAGTAAATAAACATAGGACATGGCCAAGATGGCAAGCAGTTAGCTGTATAAAAATTTAGCTCTGCCTCTTTTCAGATATTCTGACAGGAATATTTAATTTTAGTGCCAGGAATTTATATACATAAGTATCTTTCTTTAACAAAAAATAGTTTAGTATTGAAACTAAGAAGAAAAAACAAGTGTTCGAGATTTTTTTAAGTTGTTATCCTGTCAGAAGTCTTTCAGTTAGATCCAGTTATGAGTCACTCTATAGCTTATCTTCAGGAAAGTGTGATGAATAAAAAAATATAATCAATTATTACAAATATTCAAGACTTTTCAGTTAAAATGGGTATACAGTTGTAAAGTAAAATGGACAACATAAAACAGGACAGTAAGAAATGACTAGATTTACTTAATGAAATTATTAAGAAACATTCAGATCAAATCTCTGCTATGGGAGAAACAGTAAATGACATGGATGGAAGGTTGACTGAAAATGAAAACCAAGCTGAATTTCTCCTAAAACAAAACACTCAACTTCTGGAAAAAGTAGAAGATTTGAAAAGCAGGTCCAGGACAAATAGTATTAGAATATATGGAGTGCTAGAAAAAGAAGAAGGTAACAACGTGATATAATTTCTAAATACAGGCTTACCAACAACTTTAAACTTACCAGAATCACTTTTCTTCAGAATAGAAAGAACCTATGCATTTCTCTCAAACATTTCTTCAACAAACAATTAATCTATACCGAGATCCATAATTGTCAAATTTCTCTCAACCCAAGGTAAAGACTTGGTATTCAAAACAGCCTGGCCAGGTTCTCCAATAAAAAATAAATAAATAGAAAAAGCATAACATCTGACAATGATTGCACTTCTTCAGTGATCTCCAAGAGAAAAACCTGCATTCCTCTAATTAAAAATCGAAACAAGTCAAATGTAAAGCTCAATGTATATGCCTTGCTAAAATCAAGATTTTTCTTCCTGAAGGTCAAAAAAAAATCTTTAACAGACTTGATGAAGCTCTGGACTTTATACAGAAAAATAAACTTGCAGACAAGTCAGAAGAAATATACTGGTTCTTAACTAGTCTAAAAAGACAAGCAACCATAAATTGATGGAAAACTTAGAAAAAAGAAAAACAGTGAAAAGTTTAAAGTAAAGTAGTATATCTTTTTTTGTTATTATTTTGTTCTGTAGTGCTATGGTCTTGAAAGACTGTTTTCATTTCTACTGAGGATTGTCATAACTCAAAGGTAATACATCTTCATTTATCTAAATATATCAAACAATAATATAAACAGTAATTTATCTTATCATATTTACAGGATAATATTAACTCATTAGATCTTACTAGTAGTTAAAACTTGAATAACAAACAATAAGTTATTTTAGTAATAGTCCTTTACCTTACATATTAATGAAACAGATAAACTGATAGGTATAATGCTTTGTTATTAAATAACTCAGATTAATAGTAAAGTTTTATAACTAAAATATTCTTTTTTGGTTAACACATAATATCACACAATATCAAACTTTAGATCTATGTGCTTTATAGGGTTATAATGAACAAGGTTGTAATATATAGTAGGGATGCCTTTTTCTTTCTTTTTTCTTGTCCTCCATTAACTATCTTTGGCAATGTTGTTAATTAATGAACAAGGGTTTTATTTTGATGACTGGAGAAGTGGTTTGTGTGGAGCATTGATGTTTAACTGGTTTTAAATGAATACTATATGTGTAACTTCAAACATCTTACATGATAAAATCTGTTGTGTGCATTTATTTTGAAAATGAAGCTCACCTGAAGCAGTCATAAGATTTCTACTGCATTAAACAACTAAAACAAAATACATTTCCTGCTTGAATACATCTACTTTCTTTGGAGAGAGTTGCAAACTATATTTTGTAATGCGAACAATGGTAGAGTCTTTGCCAGTAAAGATGTAACAGAAAGGACAGTCTGAACTCTGAACTCACAGAAAAGACACCTGATGGAACACTGAGATGGAGAAAGCACCATGATAGAATAGGAAAAACTAAAAAGTGAAAGCAAGGTTCGCTCATAAGTCAAAGTGCTGAGATTTCCCTTTTGTGATTTATGATGTAAAATTGTTTTTTTAATAACAGAATAGGAGTGCAGAGAGGACAGACTATACTGAAAACACAAAATTGTATTTATTTATTTTTTCTTGCAACATAATTAACACTAAAGATGTTGATTTAACATGGTGTTATTTTTGATCTTTCTAAAATATTCAACGATATTGTAGAATAAAGGGCAATACTGCAAGTTTATCATCAGCATTAACTGTATGTAAGTATTTTTTTTTAAACATGCATCTTTTCACAACACTATCTTATAGCTGCTTGATATGTTGTGCTAACTGAAATGTTAAAATCATTTTTAGATCCACAGTCTTTGATATCACTACTGCATGGTGGATGTTCTGGTCTATTCATCATACATTATTTAGCAATGTGAGCTACTTCTGATAAGGTGATAGTATGTAAGGCTACTGCTAACAATGAGAAATTAAATATCAATCCCTAGCATATGGATGCTTGCTTATAGGTTTAATATAGGAACAATGAGGTTATACTGATCCTGAACAACAAAAATAAAAAACATCATTCCTTTAATACCTGCTTTATACTTCATAGTAATTCAACTCTTTATACATAGGCATTTCTTTAAAATAAATAAATAAAAAATATGGCAACACACAAACCAGGCAGTATATTGAAGATCCCAACTATTTAATGCAATATAAAAATGTATTTAATGAAGGAGGTAAGATAGAGCTAAAACGTACTATTCTCCTGTAGGTGATGATATAATTCACCTCAATAATACATCTACATCTAGCAATATCATGGTACCCACACTTTTTTACCACAGATATTAAACCTATTATGGACATTATTAATAAGAACTGGTGAGTTTTGACCACATACCCAGAGGTTAGGGGAGTGGTTGGGGAATATCCCACTTTCTTGTTTAAAAATAAACGCAACCTGAAAAGGCTTTTATGCCATCCTAAGGAGAGCAGTAGACATATTGAAAGAATAACTGGTATGCATCCCTGTGGGAATTGTAACTTTTGTTGTTATATTGATACCACTAGGTTATTCATACATCCAGATACAGGTCAACACAGCACATTTGAAATTAATGCCAATTGTAGGACATTTCATGTGGTTTATCTTGTCAAGTCATAACATGTGAATCATTCTATGCTGGCAAAATGGACAGGACTCTCAGAGAGAGGATGAGGGAACTTGTCTACAACATAATAATTAGGTCACCCAACAATGCCCGAGCTAAACATGTGATGATGTTAGGAGATGACCATAAGTGTAGGTTTATGGTAATAGATAAAGTCACACCCACTGTATGAGAAGGTGACATTAGGAATATGACAGAGAGTAAAGAAGTTTAATGGATGATAAGACTTAGGGCAGATAGAGGGAAGGGCTTAAATGAAAGGACATCTATTAAGCCCACTTTAAAATTAAGAAGACTGTTAGTAAGATAGCTAATACCCTATATGGGTGCATGCTGACATATATTCTTAGGCATTGTATATGTTATTGTATTTTTTATATTTTATATATATATATATATATATATATATATATATATATATATATATATACATACACATATCTTATTATTATTTTTTTTTCATTCTTGAATGATTTTATATAGAGACTGTGGCAAGTTGCACTTTAAATCAATGTAATTAAGCTGTCTGCATGTTGATTGGCTGATGCACTGTATTTAAATGGATCACACTTTGAAGGTTTTCTATAGTCTGAAGAAGCTCTTATGTGAAAGCGCTTACCTCTTTCATTAAATAAGTTTTTATATTGCATTATATGGTTGGACTCTTCGATATACTGCCTGGTTTGTGTGTTGCCATATTTTTTATCGGATGTATTCAACATTTTGCTGGCATCAATGCATTTGCCTTTTGCGGTGTGAATTTTTGTTTTATTGCTTTGCCCATTTCTTTAAAATAATTTTATTAAATATTATACTTTCACTGAAGTGGCTCACTGATTACTTACATATAACCTGCTCCACAGATCACATGTTAAGCTATTCTATATTAGAAGCTAAGAATGGATCTGCAGCATTTTTCATTGTTTACGTTTGCAACAAGAATTAGTGAGAAGTGTCTTAGTGCAGTCATTGTTTTTAGAACTTTAAAACTTTATAATTGTAAAATATAATTCCTAAGCTAAATGGTTAGATTTAAAAAGAGGGGGGTAAAAAGAGAAGAGAAGGAGAGGAATGGGAAAGAAAGAAGAAATACACTTAGTGTAACACATCTTCTTCCAAATAACAATAACATTTGTATGGCTAGTTTAGTCTTATATGGTCCATCATTGGTGCTGACTGTAAATAAGACATGCACTATCATAATGTTTAATTGAAAAAATAAAATGATGATTTATAAAAAGACCTTCTGTAAGGTTTAACCGATGCATAGTGGTCATATATTATGGTGAATTGACAAAAAGATTTGTCTGTTATTTATGATTCTGAAATGTGAAGGAAAAACATGGTGCAACAGTTTTAGATGTAAACCTAGTAACTTCTATATATTGTATACCTGTCTTTGTTCTTGGAAGACTGTATTCTAAATGAGTCTTAATCGAACATTTCATCTAGAAAACTTCATTTATGGTTTTCTTAAAGTAAAAGTATATGTAGACATACATAAGAATGTAAGTAATGCTTCATTTAGTAAAATTTGAATAGTAGAAAATAAAAAATATATGAATCTGGTTAATTATTTATAGTTAACCTCTTCAGTATTCTATTTTAATATAAACTTTAGGATAGTTAAATGTAAAAATGTGTAATATAATCCAATAGTTTAAGATAACTGTAGTGTTTAAAGATAAAAACATATATATAAAATTAAAAGACAATTTAACATATAATATTATACTTTGATTAGAAAACTTTGTTTTTATTATTGAAAAGTTGGTTATTATATAATTAATAGTGCAAGGTTTTGGATATCATATAGTGGTATAATTTGAAAACAAGATATAAAGACAAAGTCTATAAATGTATTTCATTGAATATTAATGGTCTTAATAATCCCATGAAGAAAGATGTGTTTATTAAAATGAAAAATGAATAAAGCTCACATTATTTTTTTTACAAGAAACACACTTGATAAAAAAGTACTTAGATGTGTTATTTAAAGATCATTCAATACATGTGGAGTCACATTACAACTCAAAAAGGAGAGGCACTCTTATTCTGTGGCAGAAATCAATGACTATGCCTAAAGTAGTTGATACTTACTCTGATAAAAATGGGATGATAGGTTTGGTAGTACTTGAAATTAATAAAGAACATTACACATTTGTGAATGTCTAATTAATTCTTGGAGTTGGATCTAAAGTGACAAAAATATTTTTAAATTATAGATTTATATTGAAAAGAAGAAATTCTTTTGGCTGGTGATTTCAATTGCATATTATCAGAAAGAGATACTGCTAATGATAGAAAACTTAGATCGTCTGCTACTGTCAAACAATTAAATAATGTTATAAATACAATGAATTTAAAAGATATATATATATATCATTTAAATTTTTCAAACTCCCTTAATTATACACGTTACTCATTTAGAATAGGCCCTCAAACAACTATAGATAAAGTTTTTACTTCTAGTGGACTATATTCTTAAACTGATAAATTATCAATAATGTTGTGTCTATTGACTGACCACAATGCTATTTCATTTAAGTTTAATACAAAAACTAATGATTTGGTCTTTTGGCAAAGAATTCCAGCCTATTTTACAAAAAAATAAAGGATTCATGGAACATTTTTAAAAGAATTAAACATATTTATGGAATTTATTAATAATGCTGTAGTGGCTAATGTTATTTTGTGGGATGCATTAAAAGCATATTTATATTGTAGAATCAAGGGCTGGTACCTTTACAAAAGAAAGGAATGGAATGAAGAGATAATTGCTTTACAATAAAAAAGATAAACCAAAATTAAACTTAAAACCTGTTGATAAGATTGCAAATGCAGAATTGAAGGCTTTGAATCAGAAATATTAAACCATAAAATTACAATATAAATGGAAAAGCTTAATTTTCAATCATATTCCATTAATCCCAAAAACTTAAATAGATTAGCCATTAGATCAAAAAGTTTAAATAGCATAAACTATATTAAAGAGATTACTTATAATGTTAATAATAACCTAAAGAAGGCAACAGATGCAAAATATATATTAAAGACTTTTAGAAAACATGGTTTAATTAATAATAGTAAACTAACTTTAGAAAACTGAATTAGCTGATAGCTTTCTACATATAAGATAAAACATAAATTGACTAAAGAGCAAAGTACAAGATTAGATAAAACAATTTCTTTCACTGAACTAAAGGAACAAATTAAAAACTAAAAAAAAAATAATAAGGCCCATGTGCTAGATGGCATAATTCCTGAGATATATAAAATAATTGCTGATATCACACTGAGAATTCTTTTGAAAACACTTGAGGACATTAAAAACATGTCAAATATTTTTTTCTTGGAAATTTTCAATAATATCTCTGATTTTAAAAGAAGATAAGGGCCCCCAAATTATGTTCATCTTATCATCCCATTTCACTTTTAAAAGTGGACTATAACATTTTTATCTCCATACTGGTGAAAAGAGTAAGTCATATAATGTCAAATCTAGTTGAAGATGATCAAACTGCATTTATTTTAAATATGAAAGTACAGGATATTACAATTAGACTGTTATCATTGATAGATATTGCTAATAAGAAAGAAAGAACTTTCAATTATAAACATAGACCTAGATAAAGCTTCTGATTCTATTAACTGGATATATTTATTAAAAATACTTGAATATAATTTTTCATCAGAATTTATTGATCTAATAATAAAATTATATAATAACTCTTTATCCTTTGTTAAAATAGTATCATTTTTGACTAGTTCCCTTAAGATACTAAAAGGTACAAAACAAGGTTGCCTTCTGTCCCCTTGATTTGCTTTGTCAATAGACTCTTTCACCAATTTTACTAGAACAAATACAAAGATAAAGGTATTTTCTATAGTAGAAAATTATAGTTCTAAAATTCATCTGTTTGCTGATGATATCCTGCTAACAAGTGGAGATATAGAATATTCATTAGAACATATATTTAATTTGATAAAATATTTTGAAAAGATTTATAAGTTTTAATTATGTATTTATTTTATTTTATTTCTTTATTTTACATTTGTTGACTAGGGATATCTGACTGAGCTACAGCCCTTTTTCAGCAGAGGCCCAGGGAGAAAAGCTCCACAGTAGCACACTAAGAGGTTACAAAGGAAGTATTCTATGAGAACAATACATATTACATAGAGTGAAGTACCCAAATGAAAGCAGTTAACAAACTACACGTTGCTTTTCATAATAGATCTAATATACAAGAAGGAGAATGGTAAGATTTTTTACTCAAGGTTGGGCAGATAAAATGTACATGTACAAACTAGCTGTAAAAGTTGACAGAGAAGTTAGTTCAGAGGTAAATAAGTGGGTCAAAGAGATGGTTTGATTATTAAAGTAGTTCAATGGTAGAGAAGAAGTAAGGGAGAGTAGGAATGGGAGTGTTGTAAAGAAGGAAGGTTTGTACTGGGTTATTACAGTGACAAGTACAGGAATTTAGTAGCTGTTCATTTTGATCTTTTTTGAATGCATTAGCATGGGTTATTTTTGTGATGGATATGGGTAGCTTGTTCCATGATAAGGCAGGAAAGTAGCTATATAGGTTTTTGCCTATAGATTTTTTTAGGCTTATATATTTCCAGGTATTGTGGGTCAGAGCTTTTGATGGTTCTAGAGGGAGTATAAAGAGAGAGACAAGAGATGAGATGCCTGGACAGGAGGTGGCTTGTTGAGGATGGAATGAATGATAGTCATTTGGAGAGTAGTAGTTGATGGGGAAATTCTAGCCAGTTTAAAGCTTTGAGTGAGAGGCAATGATGTGATTTTGAGGTCTGGTTAGCTGCAAACCTGGTTACTTTGTGATAAGTGGTTACAAGTTTAGATAGGAGAGCAGATTGTAAGTTATTTATATTTTGTGAGCTATAGAGAAGACTGAAGAGAAGGTAGGCATAGACAAGAGACAGTCTTGAGTCTTTTGTAAGGATGTTTTTTTTATTATTTCAATAATGTAAACCTAGTTTTTGGTGTGTTTTTTTAATTAAGAGTTGGATGTGCAAGTCAAATTTGAGTGGATAATCAATGATGACTGCAAGAAGCGTAATGTGAGTTTTCACATTGATGACAGTGTTGTTGAGTGATGTCATACAGATGGTGGGTTTTAGATGTGTGAGAGATTTTGGTAAGAATAGAAGAACTTTGATCTCTTTGGGATTAAGGATAAGTTGGTTATTAGAGAGGCAGTTTACAATTCAGTTGAAGGAGTTTTGTGTAAGGTTATATAGGTCAGAGAGGGTGTCAGAGGAGGAGAGGATTGTGGAGTTGTCAGCATATTGCAAGAGAGAAGAGTGTGAACAGGTCATGTAAAGGTGGTTAGTGAAGATGTTAAACAGTAACGGACCAATAATTGACCCTTGAGGAACTCTCATCTTCATAAGGAGAATGGGAGATACTGAGGTGAGCCATTTAATGGATTGCTGTCTATTAGAGAGATAGCTAGAACAACAGGAGATGGAGGATCTAGAAAGACTGAGATCAGAGATTTTGGAAATGGGCATGTGGTGTGAGACAGTGTTGAATGCTTTAAAGAGGTCTAGAAACAGGAGCCCAGTTTGCTGTTGCCTCTGGCTACACAGAAAGAAATAAGGGTTATGGTAGTACTGTGGTTAGGACAGAAGCCATGCTGGGTGGGAGCGAGTAGATTTTCTTGGAGTAAGTAGTCCATGAGCTGTTTATGTACACATTTTTGAGTATTTTGGAGAGGGGGACAGTATGGCTATAAGTCGATAGTTAGATAGTTCAATGGAGTTGCCTCCCTTATGAATAGTTATGGTATAAAACTGTTTCCAGAATGATGGTACATTGGATTCACATATAGACTGGTTGATAAGGATGGAAATGGGGTGGGCTATGGAGTTAGCAGCTAACTTAAGGATAAATGGAGGTAGGTTATGTGGAGGTAGGTTATGCGCAAATGGTGAGCATGGCTTAAGCTTAAGAAGGATTTTTTTTTATGTAACTAGAGAGAACTGGTTTCAGAAAGAAGGTGCTACTTTGGTTAGAGGGAGAGGGTGTCAGTGAGGTTAGAAGAGTAAGAAGTTGGCTTAAGTTTAATGACAGTGTCAATGAAGTAGGAGTTAAGTGCAGTGGTGGTTTCAAGGGGAGTGTTATTGGGAGAGGGATTAGGTGTTGAGGGATGGCCTGGGAGGAGAATTTGATTGATAGTGCTCCAGAATTGTTTAGGGTTATTGGGATGGGTTGTTGGGTGTTTGAGGTAGAAGTTTTTCTTGTTGTAGATGCCTTGTTTATTGGCATACCTCTCAACCTCTCAGCACAAAAATCTGGACAAAGCCAGACAGAATGGGGGGACAAAGACCCAAAAAGAGGACAGATTTTAAATATTGCTATTACAAACTTAGGAATTTGCTAGAATAACAGGATTTGTCTTGACATGCATTTTTCTGAAGGATATGAAGTCTGAAACACAAGTGTATATCAATATTTAGTGACTTCAGTCCTCAGATCATTCCAGTTATTTGCCAGAAAATCAAAAATTTTATGAGGAACAGACCAAAAATATGAGGTGAAAATCTGGACATTCTGTGAAAATCTGGACAGTTCAGAGGTATGTTTTTTGGTGAGATTACAAAGTTCTCTATAAGTTCGGCAATGGTGGGGGGATTTTCTCTTAATCCAGAGTTTCCAGGCATTCTCTCATTTGATCATGAGAGAGCAAGTGGATATGGATAGCCAGGGAGAGAAGAGAGATTTAACTCTAATTTTCCTAAGAGGTGTGAGAGAGTTAAGAATGTTAGGAAAGATGTTGTTGAATTTTTGTCCTGCTTCCTCTAGAGGTAGGTATAATAGGAAGGACCAGTTTATGTAAGACAGTGTGTTATTAAATATGTCAGGGTGGAAGTTTGAGAGGCTTCGGTGGTGTTTGTATTTATGTGGCCTTGGATGGTGCAGAGGAAATCTTTGCATGCAGATTGGTCACTTATAGAATCTTGTAGATTTGTTGGGTGGTTGAATAGGTCTGGATTGGAAACCAGAATCCAGTCAATGAGAGAAGTGGTGTTGTTTGGTTTAGGAAATGGGTTGGAGTGGAGATAAGTTGTGTGAAGCTATGTAAGTTAATGCAAGAGCTGTGGGAGTTGGAGGTTTGCTACTAGCAATTGATGTTGACATCTCCCAACAGGATGGTTTCATTGGGTATATTGTGTGAGAACAAGGAGAAAATGTGTTCTAAGATTGGAATATTGTCACCAGGGGGTATATAAATAGCAGCTATTATTAGTGTTTTGTGGTTGTTAAGTCTGCAATTTGCAGTTAAGAGTTCAGCAGGGTAGAACAAGTGGGTGGATTGGTCAGTGGAGAGAGGTGGAGGTGACTGGAATATATTATGGCAACTCCTCCTTCTTTTTTGTTAGGTCTGTTCAGGCAAAGAATGTTGTAGCCAGAGGGGAGAAATTCTTTGTCTGAGATATAAGGTTTGAGCCATGTTTCTGTGAGAGTTATTATGTTGAGAGAGTATTTGGCCATCCATGCATGGAATTCAGTTATTTTGCTGAGAGTGCTATGCACATTGAGAGAGAATAAGCTTAAATGCTTAGAGTGAGAGTTTTGGATGATGGGAGGCAGGTTGGGTGGGTTGGTTTGTTGATGTGGGATTGGACAGGGGGACCTGGCTTGGTGTGTATGTCACTTGACAGGAGTAGAGAATAGTAGGGATGGAGTAGCATAGGCATATTGCATTGATGAGAATGATATTTATATTTATTTTTATGGGGCATTAGGTGGAGGGGAGATTTGATCTTGGGTAGGAGTCATTTGTTGGTGAGAAATAGTGAGGGAGGTATGGTGAAAGAGTTATGGGTTTGTACTTCAAAAGTATTTTGAGTGGAGGTTGATGAATGATGTACAGGATGGATAGGAATGTGTTAAGAAGAGAGGCAGGATAGAAGAAGAAGAGCTGTGGAGAAAAGGATGAGAAACATGATGGAGTTTTGAATTGTTCTAGAGAAAGGGAGTTTTAGGTATGTGAATAGAAAGGGAAGTGGGAGAAGAGATGTAGGTGTTGGTTAGATATTTAAGTAAAGAGCTGTAGAAGGTGTTTTAGATTAGGTTAGGAGATGACAAATAATAAAAATGATACAAAATAAATATATTTTTGAAGATTTATAAGGAATTCAGTTAGGATTATAAGCAGCTTAAATATTTGGGAATTATTATGAAGTCTAGTTGGAAAGAATTAGTTTTCACATATTACAAAATTTTAGTTAATACAATAATAAAACTAATTAATACTTGGAATAAAATATTTTCACAATAGAGGACAGGCTTATTTTGATAAAAATGATAGCATTACCAAAAATGTTATTTTACATACAGTCATTGATTTTACCTCTGACCAAAAAAAAAAACAAAATCAAACAACTAAATTCCATTTTACTTAAGTTCTTGTGATAGCCTCAAAAATCAAGACTAGCTTTTGAATGGATTGTGAAAAGTTGAGAATAAAGTGGAATTGGATTTCCAAATATCAAATTATATGCTAACTCGGCCATTATAGATATAATGATTCATTGGTTAAATTCTACTTATATTTCAAACTGGAAATGGTTACAAGAGATAATCATAATTTAAAATAATATACTTGAAATAGAATATATTCGGTCATAAAATATTTTTGTAAGAATACCAGAAATGATCCATTTCTATTTATTTTGTGAATTATATTTTAACTATATTCAGAAAAGTGATAAATAACAATTATCTGTTTAAAGGTTTATTAATTGTGATGTTTACCATATCTTATACTAATGGTTGCCTAGAATCAATTAATCAAAGTAAAATACTTGATCTTAGAGAAAATGACTTAGAATTTTGGTATCAATTTTTAAATGGAAATAAACTACATACTGCTGTTTGTTTATTAGCCAGATGTAATATAATGAGAAATATTTGGCTAAGCATACAACTTTTTAGAGAATTTATTAGTAATAACCTACAAATGTCATTTAAGGGGAATTCAAAATCTATCCCCTAAACTTCAGAATTTTTCTTTCAAATTAATGACGAGGAGACTAAAAATAAGTCTTGTATATCAATGATTTATAAGATTTTAAGAGTTGAATTTAAAGCTTTTGATTCGTCTTATTGGGACTATTTAGCAAAAGTAAACAATGAAACTTTTTCAGTCGTCAATAAAAAAATATCTTTTAAATCTATAAGTAACAACACCTCATCACTTTATTGGAGAATTTTTACTTGGAAATATTTACATAGAGTCTTTCTAACACCACATAAAAGTGTTCTGATTTCTATAAATAAAGATATGAAATGATGAAGTGATAAAGTATTAAATGCAAATTGGCTCCATATAGTCATGGAATGTAAAATAGTTGTTCCATTTTGGATAGAATTCAAAAACTTTGCTAAAGCATTGCAGTCAGACAGTTGCATTCTTTTTAAATTCATTAATTTTATTTAATGTCCAAATTCCAATTTCCATATCAAAGACACAAGACCCTCTGTTTTGGTCAATCCTGGCTATTGCCAGAAAAGTCATTACAATGGAATGGAAAAGTAAAAATATCCACTCTGTTATGGAATTTATTTCTTTAACAAAAAATGTATTTAATTAGGAACTTCAAACTGTTTCTGGTAGAACATCAACCGTTATGCATAAACATTTATCTTGGCAAAAACTTAAGAGACTTATTGGAAAAATGTTAATGCTTTTCATCAATGTAAATTTTTGTTGTGGACTTTGTATATAGTTTCATTTTTTATTACGTGATTGTTATGTGTTTGTTAACATTTTACTATGACTTTATCTTGATTTAAAATGCAACAAAAGATTTTAAAAAGTAAATAAACATAAAGAAAGTGCAACACAGCCTTGGTTGAGGGTCTGTAAAGGAAAGGGCACAATAATGCGAGAAGACGTTTGCACTGAATATTGTGTAAACATGACAATATAAGCAGATGAGAAGCACTAGAAAAATGAAATACAAGACAGTATAAAAATGTTGAAGTTTGGATAATAACTGATCAACCAATACCAACAAATGAGAAAATAGATGCAAAAAAATCCAATATTGTAGTTCAAGAAAAAAAGGCACCAGTAATGTTAACCTTTGAAATCGCTACACCCAGTGATTATAATATCTTACATACTGAGAGACATAAAGTCATAAAATATCAGTATTTGGAATTAGAGATAAAAAGAATATGAAAGAAAGAAAGAAGGATACCACTCCAATTGAAATAGGAACAACAGGACTATTAGAAAATAATTTACAGTCATACATAAATATACTATAAGACATATGACCCCCAAATGAACAGCTGAAGGAGGCAGTTTGGGTGCATTGAATATTACGAGAAGTGTACTGTTGGAACACATCAATATTATCTCATGAAATGTAATCATACCCTGACTTAGGAATGGATCCATTCCTATAATGGTATTAGAAAACAAAAACATTTGGAAAAATTAAAAATAAAGACAATAGTAATACAATAATATCATCTGGAAAATAATTTTCAAAGATCGTCATGGCAAATAAGGAAAAAAGTCATGTAGGAGTAACTCAGCAGTCAGCCAAAGCATCTACCCATATAAGAAAAGTAGTGGTTGCATTTATAACCCTCTTTAAATTGTCCTAAAAATTTTCTTTTAAACGGTATATTGTTGTTTTGTCTCTCTTAAATATTACAGTAGCCTGCTTATTGATGCATGACCTGTCTTGGAAAAGGTATTTTTATCAGTGTACAGGGTGAATCAAGAACAATGAAAGAATGAAGGTTCAAGACTGGCCTATTTCAATATAAAGGTGGAATTCCTAAAGTCAAATTTATTTGCCAAGGAAGACAATTGTCATTATCAGCTTGAAAGCCATTATGTAGTAAAGCAACTCTAACCATGTCTGGAAACCTTGCTCAGAAACATCACATTTAACTGTATCAAAATGTTTCTTAGATGCATTTCTTTGGATGTGTTGTGAAGTAAGACCCAAGATTCAGACTAAGTCACTCAAAAACACGATTTGAACAAATAAATCATCCTCTTCTTTGTCCCTAAATGTTCTTACTCAAACAAAACACCACTAGGAGTGCATGATACCATACCTCAAACGTAAAACTTTTTAAACATCACCTGCTTATACTGCCAAATGCCAAGCTATATTTTCTTATTAAAAATAAAACGTAAAAAGCAAAATAAGCATGTGTCATTTTTTTAAAAGTTTTACAGAACTCTGAGGTCCTTTGTTATCTTTTAAGAAAGTCAAGCAAAATATGTATGAAAATGTTATTGACTTACCCGTAATTCAAAATCACCCTAAATAGTTCTCTGTAATACCATCTGCTAAGTAATACAATCAACCCTGTGGGCAAAATAACTCAAAGAAATAAATCTTTTTTCTGAGCAATGCCTTTTCCGGTGCTTAAATATGAATCAGACAACTTTTTTTTGTCACTATCCATCGTGTTATGACTTATCCTATTTGGTTCAGCACAAGAGGCTTCAGTGAGGACATCAAATGCCAGACAGCTAATGAAACTTAAATTATTTAAACATATTCTCAGTTTAGTTGAAAAACAAAAGTAAGTGCAGTAGTTTTCTTAAAAAAACTGACCCCTGAATGCTATGTAGATTATTTGCATTAGTAAAACATAAAGGTCATCTTAGAAAAAATATGAAAGCAAAATAGAGCAACATTTCCCTTTTAAACAGCAGTGGTCCTTAATGAACCTTTCATTCTTGAACATACACAGCAGTAGCCAAAAAGTTTAATAGGCCCTGTTTCCTGTTAGCTGTTTGCTTTTTTTTCTTTTGTAGTTTGTAATAATGTTGTTAAAAGTAATAGACCATGATTTTATGTTCGGGTATAATATTGTGGGCCTCAGGCAGAAAACAAAAGGCAGATATTTTTTTCTCCAAACTTTTATGTTGGTTTTCATTTATTGTACCTTTAAGGAATACACTTTCTCTTTTTGCGTACCAGCTTGTGCTTGCTTTTACTACCTTGTTCAAATATATGAACTTCAACTTCTTCATTTTAAAAGTAATTACTTTCACACTGTTCTTTCATTTTTTGAAGATTAAATAATGGTTGCCACTACTGTTGGAGCAACATCATGAAGTTATTTATTTATTTATTTTTCATTAAGAATAACAGTTATTTTCTCATTTGTTTCCAATAGTATATTGGTTCAACATACAGGCATCTACCTTGCTATTTTTCTTATGGTTATCTGTTCTACATTTCTGAAATATTTTAAAAGTCTCAGCTTCTTTAAAAAAGCATTTTGGTTCCAAATCACTGACTCCGGCTATACAGGCCACAGGCCTTCAACTCCCATGGTGCTTCCTGAGTGCCAAGCAAGAGATGACATTTCTCAACTCTTCATAAATATGACAGAGGTAATCCAGAAAGCTTGAATAAGGTCTGATACCCCACCTCTTACCCAGAGGGTGACAGGACTAACAGAGTATAAAGGATTAATCAAGATAAAATCCCTTTAGTTAGCAGATCTAGGAGACACTCTCTAATGCCTCCCCTGTGGGAGAAATAAAGATGCCTTGATGAAGTTTCATGTAGTTTATTCAATTAAGTAATTAGATGGACAATTGCACTTGCTCTAATATATTACTTTCTACAGGCCAGTTATTTAAGCAAGCAATAAATCCTAATAAGGTATGTGTTAATATGTAATAAATGCCTGTGCAGGGGTGTTATGAGACCTGATGCCACAGGCTGTTGGCGGCTACACCTTTGGAACGGCCTTAATTACACATTAACACATACCTTGTTGGGCATTATTGTGCTTAGAGAATGGGATCTCTGTAAAATTGTTATGTTTTACTTACTTACATATATTTTTTATTACTATTTTTTAGTAAATTTTTGATGTAAAATAATTAATCCGCCTAATGTTTCAAACTTGCATAGTATATGTCAATGGTGTTGGAGGATACATTGCACATCTAAAATGTAACATTAAATAATAACCAGGTATTTATTTTATTTTTTGGTCCCTTACTCCTAAATCATTTGGTTGGTAGTCATTGAAAATTGAAATTATTAAATAATGATATACATTTGAGCTTCAGACATTTATTTCCTTCAGAAAATTCATGCTAGCAAAAATCCTTTACTTAAGTGATTTTGTAATTTTATAAGATCAATAATTAAAATCTGTTTCTATTTTAGAGCCTTTGTTCCTCCTTTATTTTAGGCTTTATCCAGATTTCTTATTTCTTCATCTGAAAGGTGCAGAGGTATGGAAGCATCTTTACTGCTGCTGCTGCCAATGGTCATCTCACTCTCTTACTCTCACACACACACACACACACACACACACACACACACACACACACACACACACACACACACACACACACACACACACACACACATCTATGCTCTAGAAAAATGCATGCTAATGAAAACCCTGTTATTCTAGCAACCTTCGAAGTTTATAAGATCTATATTTAAAATCTGTCCCTATTTTTAGTCCTTTGTTTTCTCATTATTTGTGGCTCAGTCCTGATTTCTTGTGCAGAGAGGTATGGTCGAGAAATATGCAATGCGATGCTGCCAGGGATCACTCGATTGCTCTCACTCTTCACTTTCTCTCACACACACACACACACACACACACACACACACACACACACACACACACACACACACACACACACACACGCATACACACACACACCCACATGCACGCACACAATTGAGCACGCATGCGCGCACACACTTTTTACTGATTCATTTATTTTTGATCATCTCTCTCTCTCTTACTTTCATACACATATACACTGTCAAACACATACATAAAAAACATGCACACATTTTTTTTCTTTTATTTTACTTTACTTTTTTGCATTTTACACTCACTAAACAGCAGAAGTGCTGCTTAGTGAGCATAACGTAATGGCAGCTGTTCCATTTTTCTTAGTCCGAGTTCCACAGCGGTTTGATATGCTGCTGTGAAGCAGTGGACTCATTTTTCAGTGGGCATTGCTTCTACATTAATACCCTTCTGGAGAACACTTGTTCTCCAGTCAGGGTACTTATATACAGTAAGCCCATTCTCTAAAGGCATTTATAGGCAGTGGTGGAAGGGTCTAAGGGAGCTGATTAGAGAATAATCTGAGAGATAGAAGAAAAAGGGGTCATTCCCAAAGTTTAGAGGTTAATCCCTTATTTAAATATTCCTGAAAGACCAGTAAGAGTTTACCACCTCAGCAGCCTGTGGAACTTCATTGTTAGTTTAGCAAACTAAAATGGCAATATAGCCCGAGCTAACACTTTAAAACTAGATTTAAGAAACACTTTTGCTTGAGCTTCATCAAATTGAGTGGTTTACTAGATCTGCCTTTACTGGGCTCATATCCCTTGTAGCAAATTATGAAAGCTTTATTACACAAATTTTTCCACTCTGGCTTGTCTTTTCTAATGCTTGTATCATGTGTAGTACGAGAGGCTGTGCCCACATTTATGGGGCTCACATTTCCTGAAATACATTATGAAAGACTAATCTTCTCTTATTTGGTTAAAAGGATTACAGTGACTCCTTATAAGTGGCTTATATACATGATTAATGTGACCAGTCCCCATTCTTCTTCTTGATGAAGACAGTCTTTTTTATATGCAGGGGTGGTAGTCACTTAGAGCCATGCTAGGTGACTCACATTTTTTGAACAATACTTGCATTCAGAGAAATTAGGTTAGGTAACTGGCATCAGCAGCAACTCATTTCCGTTCTTCCTGTCATACTTTTCTATCACCTGTCAACTAATTAAAACCACATCATCTCAGACATAAACTGTGCTCCATCCAGTTTTATTTAGGCAGCTATTAGACATCAGCTGTAGTATGTTGCCTTGGTGAGAGGAAGGTTTTATGGACTCTGTTGGTTTCTACCCTTTATGGAGTTTGAATACCGAAGTCCTTCTTTCTCCTCTTTCATTATTGTTGTCAGTAAGAACAAAAGTATCTTTTGTGTATCCAATTTATACACTTTTACCATCTCATTCCATTCCATAGAGCCATCATAACTGAGTCCCCAGCCTGCCAAACACTGACGGCCTGGAGCTGACTGCCCTTATTTTAAATTACTTCTGAAAACTCCTCCTAGTCACATCTCCTCTGCTTATACTAGTGAGTACTAGTACACCAAACTGGGCATCCTTTTCTTTATCCTGCTAAAGCTTGAGTTACTCTTCTTTTTGCCTCACTACCTGCTTAGTGCACAGTGCACTACATAGAAGGTTTAACCCTTTTTCCCATATTTCTTTTAAAGTCTGTTCATCCTTCCTAGAAATTCACTTTCCCAGCACTCAATAGTACTCTTGTCCAGGCACTAAATATCATGAAGTCACAGCCTCTCTCACAGTCAGCCTGCTAGCGGAAGGAATACTGAGGCAATGAAAGAACTGCCTCGTGCTTAGTGAAATTTGTTGAATTCTTCCTATAAATGATTTTAAGACCAACTTCTGACTGTAAACAAGCATCTTGTAAGCTCTGACAACAACCTCAGACAACCATGCTCACCATGCACTAGACAAACAAACAAGCTTCTTAAGCTAAGACACTTAAAAAGTCCTTGTTTAAACCACAAAGGCCTCCTAGATAAAGGTTTGATATACAGGACACTCACTGTCACACTAGCCTACAAAAAATAGACTGCTGAAAACACAGGTACTTAAAAGAGTCACTCAGTTGGCAGCCTCAAGCTCATCTGGCACCAAGGCTGAGACAGTACATCTAGTAACATCTTAGTCATATATGATAACACCATAGTCAGATGCACAGATGCACCAGGCACCAGGCTGAGCAAAGACAGAGTGATGGGTAGCTGCCTCTCATGTACCAGGATCTGCAGTGTCACTAGGGTCCTCAAGTCCCTTCACCATAACTGCAAATTTGACAAGGTCATTGTACACATGGGAGTGAATGACTTTAGGCATACCTCCTTGGATCACATAAAGAGAGACATAATTGAGCTCTCAGAATGCACATCTGACACTGGTGTGAAACTAGTATTGAGCAGTATCCTACCTTACCCAAAGTTATGTCACAATACAAACAAAAGATAACTGACTTTAATTATTGCCATAGTTGTAAGTGTCATTCTAACAGGTTCCAAGATATATATATATATATATATATATATATATATATATATATATATATTTGTATGCATGTATATATATATATATATATATATATATATATATATATATATATATATATATATAGTTTCACTTCATATTACTGAAACGCTGAAATATTGAATTTCAGCATTTCGACAGTATAAAGCCGAAACCATCACAACACTGACACTTCACAATCACAAAACCAAAACATCAAACATAGACAATACAGCACACAACACACAAACCATAACACCCACATCACAAAACAATTAAATACAAAAAAACACGACACAGACACACACCTACATTACACAAATGCAGGGGGGCAAGCCTCACTGAACCCCCTACCCCCCCCAACTTATACATACCAACTCCTAGATCACATAAACAGTAAAGAAAAAAATAATCACACACAGCCAACACACACAATCATACCTCTACCTCCCTACCCTAACCCACTTGTACAAGTTAGAAAAACACTCATGCACACTCACTCACCTTAAACTGCAGGCACCATCCCAGCCAAACACTTCCGCAACATAATGTACATGCAAAAGCACGAATTCGACATAGTCCTATTCAAGCTTATGCACTTTCATTATTTTTAAGTTTCGACTTCATGGACAAAAATTTTTGAAATTTGATATTTCAGCAATTCGTGTTTATGAAGTGAAACCATATATATATATATATATATATATATATATATATATATATATATATATATATATATATATATATGCGTGCGTGTGTGTGTGTGTGTGTGTGTGTGTGTGTGTGTGTGTGTGTGTGTGTGTGTGTGTGTGTGTGTGTGTGTGTGTGTGTGTGTGTGTACATATATATATATATATATATATATATATATATATATATATATATATATATATGTATATATATATATATATATATATATATATATATATATATATATATATATATATATATATATATATATATATATATATATATACAAACAATATGGATTCACTATAGAAGCTCAAAATACTGAAATATCCAAATTCAGTATTTCGAGTCGATAAAGTGGAATCCTGAAAACAACGAAACCTCAGAAGTGAGAAATTCAAAACCTCGCACACCGGAAATTTTGAATTTGCACTTCTGGTGTTTCACTGGGGTTGTGGATTCAGGTAAGTGTTTATTTGTTAAGGGTTTTGGGTAGGGGCTGTGGTGTGTGTTAGTGTGTTTTGTTGCTGTGATGTGTGTGTGTGCAAGGATAATGTAGCTTGTGTGGTGGTGTTTTGTGTGTGTTTGCATGTAGTGTGACCTTGGAGTTAGAATATTAAAGTAGGGGGTGTGTGGTGGGCACAGCCCCCCACATAGGAAATGCAGGGGAGCTTGCCTCAATGCTTTTATATAGTAGAGAGCTTGTGTTTGTGTGTGGGGAGGAAGGTGTGTGTGTGTGCGTGTGTGTGTGCGTGTGTGTGTGTGTGTGTGTGTGTGTGTGTGTGTGTGTGTGTGTGTGTGTGTGTGTGTGTGTGTGTGTGTGTGTGTGTGTGGAGTAAAAGCACTAATTCAAAATCTCTGATGTGCGAGATTTTGAATTTCACACTTCTGAGTTTTTGTTGTTTTAAGGTTTCGAGTTTATAGCCTCAAAATACTGAATTTCGACATTTCAGTTTTTCGATGATATAAAGTGAATCCAGATATATATATATATATATATATATATATATATATATATATATATATATATATATATATATATATATATATATATATATAAATATATCTGCATTGCTGGAGATGATGAATAACCCTGGCTTCTTTGCTATGGATGGCTTTCACATCTCCTCTTTTGATGGTTTTCATATATTCGCAGGAGCCTTTTCTTCCCCAATAGTGCCTTTTTTGGCAAAGTCAGCCTTTTCAAATTATCTACATAACTAATCAAAATCAAAACTATATAATGGCAGCACTGTTCCAGTGCCAGAAAACTAAACAAGAAGTTGCTTTCATTATAGGCATTCTTAACTCTTAAAAATATAGATGTATGTGTAGTTACTGAAAAATTGCAGGGTTTCAGTGCCTACCACTTCTTCAGACTTAATATGGGAAATGACAGGATATTGGAGGAGGTGTGTTTGTATTGCTAAGAAGCCAACTAACCTCCAGACTCTTTAGCTGGAACAATGATGTTGAACTTCTTCATATTCTTTTCACAGAAAAAATAACTCCACACCATATCATAGTCAACTGCCATATGCCCTCTGTGCCACCTACAGCCCACGAGGCATAACTAAACAAACTGACAACCCTCCTTATCAAGCTTAACACTATTCTCTTGGATGACTTCAACTATCTCTAAATTAGCTGGGAAATCCAGACCACCTCAATTAATTATGCAAATAGACTTCTTGAACTCATTATCTACCTTGACCAACAGGTTTTGGTCCCACCTAGGTGTTCATAGTCTACAAGTCCTGAACCATGACCCGTTTTGGTTTGTTAGAGGCAGATCCTGCCACCAGAATGTAGTGGTCTTCTTTGAATGTACCACTAATGCATTAGACTCAGGGAAATTATTTTCACACTGCTTAGCTGTGCCTAGCAAAATCCATGGATACCATCCTGCATCCTGGCTTTATTGACAAGCTAATCAAACTAAATGTAAACCTGTATGTTACCCACTGGATAACAAACTGGCTAACTGATGGAACCCAATGCATTAGTGGGGGAGGCACAATCTCCTTGAAAAGATAGTTACCAGGGGTGTTGCCCAGGGTCAAACTTATACCCTCTTCTCTTTTGTATTTACTTCTCTGATGTCACTGTTGGCAGCAAGGGTCTGTGGCTGACTAAGTCTTGTAGCAATCATTAACTGCTCATTTCACTGCCAGATTCTTGAGGAGGAACTATCTCAAACCAATAAGAAATGCCTGAACCATGGCCTAAAACTAAATGCTAAGAAATGCAGCAACACTGAGAACCCATGCACTTACCAAACGGGTGACACACTTATGAAATTTAATTCAGCCATTACTTGACTGTGACACTTCCGTTGGCACTGAAGTACCTTTGATTATCATGTATCTACATCCACTATTGTCAGGACATCCTTTTATCTTGCCAAGCTAATCACCAGGGTTTTTTCTTAAAGATCTAAGGAAGTTATCATCTCTCTCTATTCCAACTCCCATCAGACCCATCATACAGTACATTGTCCCCTTTGGTATGTATCTGTCTAAGCATATGATTCAGCTTGAGAGACCACAGTATTTTCTCACTAATGTGATGAAGGACATGACTTGCTTGAACTACCCATACTGCCTTCAAGCACTTTCTTTTCTGTTTCCTACAGACTCTTGAGTGGTGATCTCTACCAGCCTATAATTCCATAAAGGATGCAGTCATAAGCAACCTCCTGCGCATCTGTAAAAATAATAACACCCACAACACCCACTTGAGAGATCTTAACTTCCATGGAAACATAAATAGGACCTGCTGGCAACACAGGTACATATCCTAGAGAATCCTGCTTTTGTGGAATAGACTTTTTTTGGATGTAAAGCAATGTACTCCCTAACCTTGCTTAAGCATAACCTGGGTGAAGGCATGGTCAGTCATGCATACACCCTGGGACTGGCCCTATGGAAAAGGGTCAGAATTAGGTATAAATGAGTTATTTCCATGAGTCTCTATGATTTGAGGCATTGTGGCCTCGCCACTAATGGTTCTCTGTATCAAGAGTCTAATATTGACTTACAAAGCTATGTGTGCTATGGAGATTGCTAATACACAATATTTGGCTGTTCCTCTTTATTGGCAGTGGTGGTGGGCAGGTAAATCTAGTTTGAGGAAAATACAACCCAGGTAATTTCAGAAGCACCATTATCCTTACACCTTAATGTTGCACTGTATTTTCTTTCATTTACTAAACGTCTTTTCCTATATCTGTTATTTCAAGGAAGTCACTTGATGGCATACATAAATAGTTGTGGCTCATCAATGAAACATTTCTGTCTATAGTTACAGCCCAAATTTATGAATAGCGTGCAAGACTTTTCTTTTGAAAAAGATGTCATACTGAGAAAGAATGCTGTGCTCATAAACTCCAGCTTCATATTTGATCCTTTTACTACCGATGTAACATTTTTGCTATCATTGAAAATACTGCCATGAGTAACTTACTTCTAATATTAGACTAGAACCAGTAGTTATCCTAAGTATGGAAATGCATTTATGGGAGAATGAATGTGGCATGCAGTCTGTAATGGTGTGTGCAATGGATGTCTCAGTGCTGAGAGAGCATTAGAACATTCTTAGAAAAATCAAGTCCCCATGCTGTATTATGGTTCTGGCCACTGTTCATCACTCTTAACATTATTCTAACTGTGACAAATGGGTGATTAAAAACAGATCTGCAGAAATACAGTGGACTTCCTTATGGAGAAATGCAGGTGCAAGGCCAAAGGATGTAACACAAATGGCTAAATAAGTGGTGCTGCATTCATGGGAAGAGAGGTTAACAGGGTTATTTGAACAAGAGAAGGAAAAAGAAATAGCAAAGTCTAAGTAACACAGTAATTAATATAATCAGTCTGATCTGCTGGCAGTGGAAACCATATGACTCACTGAGCATGCCAAAGTATCCCACCTATTATCCTACCAGATCAGTTTCACTGGCAATGTTTGGTGTTTTTTTTCAACTTCCTGTTAGGTGCACTATGACTCCACTACACTGTGAAGAAATATTCCAAAATGACAGTTGATGTATCCCCCATTTGCCATCTATAACCTGTCACCTTTCTGATCTTACTTCACAACAGTTTCTCACCTATTTCCCTTTTATAGTGCAATGTATCTATATCATATATCAAATCATTTCCTGCCATGTCCTATATCACCTTACATCTGTGAATGTTGAATCCTAATCCATCCATCTTACCTCTTCCTCTTAAATAGGAATATGCTCACAGATCCCTAGTGTTGCTGGTCCTGTCACCGATATGCAGTTCTCATGTGTGCTTTACAATATTGACAGCCCTACTCTCCATCTCATGCTACAGCCTTATAAATTGGAAAAGACACCAACTTATTTACTAATTTATGTTCAGCATAAGCTGATCATTTTTGTGTACATCTCTTGAATTCATCCCTGTAACTTAATCCGCAAAATCCTATTGGTCTTAATCTTCACAAACATACACTCCCTACATAAAACATGATTATTTTGGCTCTCATCTCTGCAAAGAATGCAGTTCCTCTAGTTGGTATGTGAATCATGGATATACTCCAACAAATCTCAACCTTTTAGGCCTTCGTACTGAATGCATTTTCTATCTCTGTATCACTGTGGAAGCTGCACTTGGTCCTTTTGAATCATTTCACACTGAGCTAATCAGAGGAAGGGCACTGAACAAACTGATCTGTAATATATAACATTAAGTATCCTGTTTTTTGCTTATTTTTACGAGTTATTTATAGCATGTTTATTGTCTTCAGCATACTTTTCTATCTACTTTCACTGTGTGGAAGGTATTAACTGAAAATGTTCTACAATTGTTAAGCATCTGTTTGGGTTTGTTTGTTCTGATTTTTATTTCCCATCCTCATTCACTATTGGTATCCTGTTCTTATACTTGGTGGCTCTGCAGTTGTCCACACCTACTGTAAATTTAATCTGTGACACTCCTCCCAATCTAGTGTCATTACCTCATTCTACCTAATACAGCGAGAACATTTGAGAAGGCCAACCCAATTAGTTTCTTGACCTTGAATTATCTTCTGCTCCTCCTTTCTCCCTTTCCACTTTACAGCAAAAAACAATTTTCTAAGCTTGTTTCCTGCCTTTCCTGTAAGTATTCTACTCGAGATGCAGATTTGCTGTATCCAGGACTGTTTGTAAGTTTCTGAGCCCCCAAAGCCTTTCTGTGTTGGAGGGAAGCCTTCTTGTTTATCAGTGGGAGTGGTAAGCACTAGGTAGCTTATCTGAAAAAAAAAAAAAAAACTTTACTCATTTTCGTTAGCTAGGGTTAAACTATTCCCTTAGAACAAGCCAGTTTTTAGTTTTAGCAATCAAATCTGTTTCTTTGAGCTCAACACTTGTTCATAACTCGTTGCAAGCACTAAATAAGCTAGAAATTACTACAGCACTCAACTTTCCTCACTTGTTTAGAGGAAAGCAGTTTTTAGTACTTAATAAATAAGCCCCTATCCAGGCATGTCTAACGGTCAGCTCCTGGTGTTTTCTCCTGTCTACCTGATGAATCTGGGCATCTTGAGGCAATGCATCAATTGCCTCATGCACAGAGACAACCCTCTCCTTCTATCACCCAACACTACAACCTTTGAGAGATGCACTTATATAGCCAAACTGGAAGCAAAGCTCTCTTCACCCAAGACTGGACTAGACAGTAAATAGGAGAAGATAAACACTTGCACCACACCACACTCATCATATAGTCCTTCAAAACCTACACCACCAAAACATACACATAGGATCACATGACACACACATACATTCATAGAGGCTCTCAATAAAAATTTGCCAAAGCAACAGGGACCTCCAAAGCAGAAATGCAAGCAACCTCCACCCCCCTAACACAACCCAAATGACACATGACCCACAAAATCAGTGTGCCACTCAACCACAGCCCATAAGGCATAACAACGTACCCAACACTCTAGTCATAGGTGACTCTATAGTCAGGCATACTGACGTTCCACTCACCAGGCTAAACAGGGAGAAAGTTACTGTCAGCTGCCTGTTGGGTACCAGGATCTGCCACATAATGTACGCACTCAGGTCACTCCAAAACAAGTACAAATATGACTTTGTCTATGTCCATGTTGGTGTGAATGACCTGAGATGTACCTCCATGGACTACATGAAAAGAGACATGGAGAAGCTGTGTGATCTTGTAGCCCAGGCAGGTATGACCCTAGCCCTGAGTAGCATCCTGCCATCACCCAGCTTCTGGTCTCATTCTAAGGGGATCCAGTATCTGTCTGGTTTGGGTTGACATGATCAACAGACCATGATGCTTTGCCAAAGATGGTCTGAACATGTCACCCTTGGGATTCTGGATACTGACTAAGACTCTTGCCACCCCTATAGTGCCTTTTTTTAGCCAATGTTCAAATGACAAATTCACCACCGTAACAGTAGAAGCAACCAAAATCTGAGGGTAATGCTACTCAGTGCTAGAAGTCTAAACCTCAAAATGCACTCACTCGAGGCACTCCATAAAATGGAGAACATCGACATCTGTGCAGTGACAGAGACCTGGTTCAAGGCTCCAGAGAGCACTCCTGCATTACCAGGCTATAATTCATACCACACCTTTCGGCCACCTAACCTGGACTGAAACACTAAAGGCAGAGGCATGTCCATATTCATTAAGGATATCCACACCTCCAGGCTAGTTGCTCAGCATAATGCATTTGAGATTATCCAAGTGCAACTAACTCTGGGCAAGACCGCAATCCAAATTGTCGCTTGCTACAGATCCCCCACCATGCCCCAGGATTCCCACTCCTCATTTCTTGATACACTGGAAAATATTAGGGTACAACCTAACACCCTAATAATGGGCAATTTCAACTGCCCCACCATTAACTGGGAAAACTACTCATGTACCAACCCTTTTGCTCAACGTTTTCTGGAAATCATAAATTTCAACACCATGGATCAACTTATCCACACCCCCACCAGGGGCAGCAATATCCTAGACCTGGTCATTACCAACATGGGCAACTGGTGTTATACACCAGAGGTCAATTCCTTGTTGGTCAGATCTGACCACAAGCTAATCACCCTAGACATCCACATCCCTCCCCGACCCTCCATTAGGGAAACCACCGTAAAAGATTTCTTTAAAGCCAACTTAACTCTTCTTAAGAAAGAAGTGGCAAACTTCATGAAACCCATGCAGACGGACAGTAGAGGTACAACTGCCGAATCATACTCAAATGCACTTTATAAGTACTTACACGAGTGCATGGATCATGCTATCCTTAACAGAACCAAGATGCTATCCTCCAAAAAAAAGGAAGCCAATCTGGTGGTCCCCTGCCATAAACCAACTCTACAACAGAAGAAAGAAGCTGTTGCAAAAAAGAGTAAAATCCCATGATTGGAGGAACTCCCTGGTCAGCCTCAGTAAGAAGCTGAGATCCCTCAAAAAAATCCTCCAAAGTTAGTTATGAAAACAAAATTGCCACTGATTCTAAAGTAACCACAAAGCATTCTCTAGCTATGTCAAGAATCTCAATGGCAACACTCAGATATGATCTGAGTTACAGCACAATGGCACTAAATATACAGAACCAACTGATATTCCCAACATCCTGGCAGATAGGTTCAGTGCTAACTTTACCCCCCCTCCCAACCCCTAATGGGCCCATCTCTATAGTGGAAGAATGCAAAGTTCCTGTAATCATGGCTGCACAGGTAAAACCCACACTGTCCAAAACCAAGAACACAGCATCCATGGGACCTGACAACATCCCAGGCTGCGTTCTACACGAACTACAGAATGAACTGGCACCCCACCTAAGTACCATGTTCAATCATAGCCTTACCTCAGACTTTGTGCCCAGTGAATGGTGCACAGTGACGGTCATCCCACTCCACAAAGAGGGAGCCACCACGGACCTGGTGAACTACCGCCCCGTTAGCCTGACGAGCCTGGTCTGCAAGGCTATGGAATGTATCATCATGGAATGTATAAACAATGACATTGGTAATCTCCAAACTCTGGACCCCACCTAGTTTGGGTTTGTAAAAGGCTGGTCATGTCTCCTAAACCTGACAGACTTCTTTGGAATGGTCACCAAAGCTGTAGATAAGGGTAAGGTGGTTCACACAGCCTATCTAAATCTCGCCAAGGCTTTTGACACCATCTTCCACTCTGGAATTATAGATAAACTCACTAAACTAGGTATAAATCCCTATGTTACAAGATGGGTTGCCAACTGACTGACTGACAGAAACCACACTGGGAAAGTAGCAGACTCCAAATCCGACTTCAGACCAATGACAAGTGGTGTACCACAGGGTTCAGTCCTGGGTCCTCTCCTGTTTGGGATATACTTCTCTGAAGTACAGGCTAACACAGAAGGTCTTTGGCTAACAAAGTTCACAGAAGATTGCAAACTAGGAGCCATAATTGAAATGCCTAACGATGTGGACATCCTACAAAGGGCATCACTGAGACAGATGCCTGGTGTCAAGCCATGGCCTCAAGCTCAATGCCAAAAAGTGTATTGTCATCCCTTTTGGTAAAAACTCATTACCCATGAATTACCACATAGGCAGTAGTCTACTTAACACCAAAAGTGTGATAAGAGACCTTGGGACACAGGTGGACAGTAGTCTCTCCTTTGATAATCACATCGCCACAGTAGTCAGGAAATCTTTCTACATGGCACACCTCATCACAAAAGGTTTATCATCCAGGAAAAAAGAGGTCATTGTTCTCCTCTACTCATCAGTCATTAGACCCATTATAGAATACAGCACCCCTTTTGGTATGTACCTCACAAGACATCTACAACAACTGGAAAGGCTGCAGAAATACCTCACAAAGAGGATTACTGGCCTTAAACAGATGCCTTACGCAGACCGTCTCAGAAAGCTCCAGCTTTACTCCATTGCATATCGCCTACTCAGAGCCGATCTCTGCCTAACATACAAAGCTATGCCAAACCCAGAGCTGTTGGACATGCTCCATTTAAAGAAATCCCTATCCCTCTGAGCTACATGCTCTAGGGACCTAAACCTTTACACAACAATAAACAGAACATGCTGGAGGGATAGATTCCTGTCCCAGAGACTTTCCATACTCTGGAACAAACTACCTATCTATATCAAACAAAGCTCCTCATTAGCACTCTTCCAGAAATATCTTGATGATTGGATGGGAGATAGGAAATTCACCCCGGTGATCATTTATGTGGCTCTGCTCAACAGGGGCACAGGAAAATAATTTTCTTGGGTGGCAAAAGCCAGGGTACCTTTTTGGCTAGGCTTATATAGGCCCTAGGGCTAATAGCCTAGTACCTACATATGAACCTATGAATGTAAGTGCACCTGTTTATCACAACTGTCCCTTTAAGTCAACACCACATCTTGTGCTGGGCACCATCCACCAATCCTTAAAAAATAAAAAGCTCTCTTTTCTTTTATGCCAAACAGACTGCTGCAAATAAAATTCTGCATGGACCGGTTGCTTTAATAACCACGAATTGTACGTTTTTACACTTTTCACATTTCTGTTCAGTCTTTTTATTTATTGCCTTTTTCTGTGCTTTCTGATTAGTGCAACTCTTCTTCAAATCATTTCCTTACTCTTTGGAATTCACAATGCTTACCTTTTTCAGGGAAGAGAATCAAATTTCTCCTAATGCTTTATATGCTTCTCACTCCTTTGCATGTTTTTGTTTTAATTTTTTTAAACTATCACTTAAGAACTTGGTTACACTCATTTTCATAATGCAGATTATAAGTACAATACAGGCCTGTGTACTTGCAGATAAATTCCATACTTGTAACAAAGCCAAAACCCTGACTCTTTACTATTTCTTTAGCTATAACCTCTCCCATGCTATACACTGGCAATATAAGAAAAAAAGATGGATAGGTGTGCCCTTCCTTTCTACAGTATGTTGTTTCCTCTTCATAAACTCCTGCACTATTCAGGTATATTTCCCACACAAATAAGAGCCATAACACCCAGATACTCAAAGGAGACAGTCAAGATCTCCTAGCATACCAATGATTTATTGACAACTCCAACCAGATATGGTACTAGATAAGAATCTTGCATCAGACTACTGTGTCAGAAAAATCCATACACCAAGCAAAATAATCCATCAGTAGAATGAGTTTCTTTCTACTTTGAGACTGCATGGTACCTGCCTCCTAGATTCCTTGAAATATCTTGGTTTCACCTCTTAGCACTTCCTGAGAGATACCATATGATCTTAGGGCCATAGAACTATTATTGCCATGGTGACATCCCTATATTTCAGTACTGCAGACCTCCTTGTTACCATTGATAGAGATGTCACTTCTATGTTGGGCCAGGGGAGTAAGTCCCCAACTGCTGATTAGCTCTTCCTAGAGATTTTTGAGTTCAGTATGTTTTTAATAGTTTTTGGAACACATCACAGCTGACAATCTTTTGCTCTCAAAAGTATCTTCGTGTTCATCAGGACTACCACCCCAACTGGCCTCATCCATACTGCCTCTGACTCATGCTTTGAGCATAAATTGAGTCACTTCTAGGAAGCATCATATATATAGTGCCTAGGAACATTTTGTTATGCCCTAAGTTAGTTATGACTTCCATTCTCATCCATACTGTTTTGGGTTGGATGTGCAATGAGCATACTTGCATATCATCTCACATACGTGACTCAGCTAATGCTCTGCCTCCTTGAAGATAATGACCCCCATGCAACTCAAACACCACCTGAGATCATTCGGCAGTAGCTCAGAAGCCTGTGCCACTAATCAAACTCTGGTGACAAGGCCACAGTCAGGGCGTTATCCCTCAGTACAATGGCACTGACTAATCCAGCTTTCATTTCAGTAAAAGTACCTGAGATTTGACAGTATCAAATTTTCAAAATATAGTCATAAAAAATGATGCACCGCTTTTAATGCACTGAATCAGTCCAATCATCTGTAACATTTCTCCTCTTAACTATTGCTTATGTGATTGCTCAAAAACCTCTGTTTATTGAATAATTTATTTTGGTTGTCTTTTATCCTAATTTTTTAGGTGATTTCTGCCTTTGCAGCTCGTATTTTTTCAACTTAACTTATTGTAGACAAGATATATCAAACTACTGGGAAGAGTGAATTGTACTGTAATTGTCAATGTGATTCTGTGGTAAGTAGGGATTTCACTTATTGGCCAAATACTTTGTATATATAATGCAAACTAAGGAAGAATGGTCCAATATTGGGGAAAGAAGGATGGAGGAATATGCTAATGTAAACTTTCCATTTGTTAGGTGTACTTCATACCAAAAATTATCACAAGTGGTTCCATTAGCGGTTTAACTCCTGATGTAAATCAAAACATATAAATTGTCTTCAAATTTTAAAAATGTTTGCAACCAACTATTTGCACTGATTCTGTCCACAGCTAATTACCAAAATAGTACCACTGTTTTTCAAACATAATGCTCTTTCTTGTAAAGTGGTAATTTATGGTGCAACCTCAAGCCTTAGGAAAAAAATGTAGTAAATAGTAGCAATACAAATTAAGGAACATTTATCTGAGTATGATCTGGACTGCAGACTTTTTTATTAGCAGAGGTGTAGTTAGGGTTGGGAGTAAGTAGCAGTTGGCCCATGTGGAAGTGTTAAGAGGCGCAATCTGCAGATCCTGATCACTTTTTGCAGTCAGAACTGAAACCCTATAACACAGCATTCCGAAATGCTGGCATTACACTTGTAGTCAGAACTGAAGAAGTGTAATGCTCCGGTTTGTCATAAGCAAATTAAGATTGAGGAACATCACCCAGCATGAGAATGTCTGGCAGCACCTCTGCAATGCTTCTCAGTTTTATATACCTGCCGTGATGCTAGAAGAGTTTAAAACGTGAAAAGGAAGATACTGAACTACAGTTGCTGTGCAGTTGTTTTATGATATGATCATGACAAAATGGCCAGATAATGATGTTATTGCATCTGATCATTTATGTTTATTTTCCATATTATGATTAACTTTTTTGTAATCATGACTTTTTACTCAAAGGCGACAGTCTTTATTCCTACTTAGATATAAGAAGTCATATTTAGAAAAATCCATGAGTTACACCCAGGCCTGAGCAACTGCAAGCATAGGCCCTGTGGTGTTCCTTATTGGACTGAGGTGTCTGAACAGAGAGAACAACTGGAGCAAAAATCTGCAGTATTAATCATTTTCAGAAACCAGACTCAGAGGAAATGATACCTTAGTTATTCCATATATGTCTTGGATATAAGTTCTCTAGTTTCAGTACAAAGATATACCTTATCCTTTATACGTAGACTATTAAGTGAAACATCCAGCAGTCATGTAGTTAGTAAAAACATAACTCAAACTAATTGCATTACCGAAGTACATCTTTTATAGTCATTGAATTTCTGATGAAGGTGTATCAGAAAATGGTCCTCATTTTATGAGTCAGGAAGTTCAGAAAGTTGTGAACTAATGGAGTGAAATACACTCCCCCATGTTCTACCTATCTTCATAGCAATGGGGAAGTAAGCTATATGGACTAAATAATGAAAACTCTCATGAGATGGTGAGACACATTATTTGAAATGCACTACTGTAAACAATGGGCCTTTCTTCTGTATTGTCATCCATGGGTAAACAATGTAAGTATAAAATACCTACCTCATTATCTTTGCTAACACCTGACTGTTGATCTCTAGCAAGGAAGGCAATGTGTGCAGAAGTTTTATTGTGACAGATGATCCAAAAAAGCATTCAGTTTTACAGAATGGAAAAGGTTAAGTATTAAATGATGTATCAATAAAGATTACTTTAGCCTACCGCAGAAAGGTTCAGTTTAAGTGTTTGGCTTAACTGAAGTCCAGTTCTACTACCTTGACATGCCCTGGGAAGACCATAGTATGTGAATGACACTGCCCAGAAGATCATTGCAGTATGCTGCTTTCTACACAAAATGATTATCAGGAAGCAGATGCCCCAGCCAGCAGTCCTATGAGTTACAATTCCAAGAACAACTGGCCTTGTCACAGCCTCCAGTAAAATATCCACCAACAGTGATCACTGTGATGCCACCAGAAACAACCTTACCACCCCCTCATATAGTGCTGAGCACAGTATATGGCAGCACAGGTGAAGGTTAATGTCTAGTCCACCTGTATGGGCCTTGACAAGAGCACAGTGGAAATGCAGTGTCCTACAGAACAGAATGATACATGCAGTGCTATATAAAGGCTGTGCTGTTTGGTGCATAGTCAAGTCACAATGTATATCTGAGGAATCCAATTTCACCACAGAGTAGAGAGGATGGGAAGGGTGACTGCCATCAAGTTTTGTGTGGATGCCTAAGAGCATAAGGATGCATGGCAGTTTACACAACCTAGGGCTTGTGGTCAATATATCTGGAGATGGGCATTATAGGGAGGGGTGACATCAATGTCATGCAAAATTTCCAATGTTTATTGGGAGTGGAAGCTACTCCATGCCCATACACTGGAGACACTAAGTTGGCTGGAAATAGCAGGGCTACAGTTAGGACAGCAGTCAGCCATGTACACTGATATGAGAGTATTGATGAATATGACCTGAAGATGGATTGCTGATAAGATACCTCACCTTTGGTTCCTCTACTTTGGATTTCCCACGATTGTGGGGTGGGGGAATTGTGATAGCCCACTTATAAAAATGTGCCTGTATTATCAGTAATGTTCTACTTATACATCCACCCTGGGTATGGACACACCATCATCAATGGTCAGCAGTCATAGACAGGACATTTATGGTAACATTTGTGAACCTCTGCATGGAGGTGCACATGGTGGCAACATGTGCCACAATAGTCCCCATGAGACATATTCTAGAAGCTCCTATGGGCTCAATTATATAAGGCTTTGAAAATGCTAGGTTACATCCTCATGCTGGTGACTGTCTATGTTAATCGTCTCAAAGTCAGTGTATGTAGCTTCAGACTGTGAATGGAATATAATTCTAAACATTTGATATGGTGCCTAGAAATGCCTTCATATCTGTGGATGCAATGGCATTGGACTGCACTAGGAACCACTGCTATGCTGTCATACTGTAGATAAACATGCATTCAAGACAGACCACTAACCCACTGCCACAGCACTTGGGGACACGGTGGCAATGTTATTTGTCAGAAGGATGCTTCCTTGACAGGGATGGCTGCCATCATGCTGTGCATCCTTAACAGCAGATATGAATGAGGTCAGAGAAAGAATTTTTCTTGCAAACAAGGGGAAGGGCGATGGGGGCAGCATTTGCCCCATCGTATGCTATCATCTATATGGGTGATTTTGAAAATCAGTTTATGACATTACAAGACTACTGTGTGAGAAATGTAGTATACTATATGAGCTACATAGATGATTTATTATTTATTTGTAAAGATGATCAGTTTGAAGTTGTGGAATTTATGGAAACCTTAAATAATAACCCACATGGATTGAGGTTTACTTGGGACATTGGTAGGGAGAACATTTTGTTTTTGGATGTCATGTTTTATATAAACAATGACAAAAGGGTACAGCACAAACCATATAGGAAAACCCACAGCAGTCAACTGTTTTTTGCATGCTACTAGTATGCACCCCCCCCATTTGATTGATTTACTACCATGTAGTGAATTTAAAAGAATTGTCATGAACACCTCAGAAGTTGATTTAAAAGAAAGTAGCTTGGATGAGGTATACATTAGATTAAAAAACAGAGGATATGATGAGCATATATTGTAAAAAGCAAATATTAAGGTTACAGATACTGGTGAAATCAGAGAAAGGGTTGGTCCTAACCATTATGGAAGAACAGTCAGAAATAGTAGAGAGGATTGAAGGGTGGAAGAAAAACAGTTTTTTGTTACAAGATATTCTGATTTTTCTCTGATTTTGGAGAAAATTGTTCGGCAGGCATGGGAAATTGTCAGCGAGGACAATTCCATCGGCTCTTTATTTCCTAAACATATAGCGTTTTCCTACAGTAGGTATAACAATTTAAAAGAATTGTTAAATAGAAAAGGCTTAAATTAAAATGTCTAGCTACAACAGGTAAAACTGTTGGAACCTATTATTGTGGAAAACGCTCAGTATGTAATCGTGTTAAAAATTTAGATGGTAAAAATATCAATGGCAAAATATATAGGGCTACTGAATATTACAACTGTGACAGCTGTGGAGTTATTTACATAATAGGTTGTGACTGTGATCCAATTTCCTGGTATATTGGTCAAACTACCAGGAAGGCCAAAGTACAAATTATGGAACATTTGGGGGATGTAAGAAGACAGAAGCCTGAGAGTCCCGTTGCCATGCATTTCTTGTCTAAACATCAAGGGCTGGACAAGAGTCTATTTTTTAGTATTTTAGCATACCCGATTTTCAGTGATGGGAATTTCAAAAAACAATTAAACAGACTAGAGAATTGAATGATTATTAATTTTCATAATAACAAAACACCAGACGAAAATAGCAGCCAACTGGAAAAATCTTTACTTTTTTACTGGATTCTGGTACCTCGGCCTTCGCCTTCAACGGAATATTTTTTTACATACAAAACCAGTCATTAAATACACCAGTTAATTACATCATTAGACCATCATTAAATCATTACACAATTAATTAAATTGAATAATTATTAGTCAAAGAACTTTTTCATGGAACAATATTACATTATAACAAAGAAATAAATAATATAGTTACCAATATTAAATGTCATATTTAAATCTCTAGATTTAACCCATTGGGATGTAAAGTTTTATAATTTACTATACAATTTGATTCCATTCTTAATAATTTATTTTGAAAATTAGAGTTTGCCCCCCCACCCCCCTCAGGCTTAGCCAAAACACTAAATATTAAATCTATACATTCACCATTATGGTGCTGATGAAAATGATTAGCCACTGGACTATCCAATCTAGCATTCCTAATGTCTCCCATGTGTTCCATAACCCTCAATTTAACCTTTCTTTTTGTTTGTCCTATATACCATTTTTTATTCTCACAATTGCAGCCAATTATATAAATTACCCCAAATGAGTTGCAATTAAAATGATCAATGGCATTATACTTAATGCCATTTATTTCACTGCCATCCAAGTATACAATATCAATATGTTTTGTTATTGTGGTTTTCGAATGTGTTTTTCGAATTATGTCTAGCAACGAAGCAGCAACTACACCAGGGGCCTTGAAAAGAACTCCTGTAATCATGGACTTTTCTTCTGTATGGAAAGATAGAGATCTAAGGTTTGCCGCTACCGACCCATGGCTACACATTTCCAATGAAGCATCTTTGTGTTTTGATGAACTAGAGAAGTTATTAATTAAGGAAGCCACAACCTATTATGACATTAGGTTGTTGGAAAAGTACGTGAGTAGTAATATCACCCCTAGGGGTTTAAGGGTTGACCGCTTGCCTGCTTACGAGTTTTCTGAAGAAGACTCTGATTTATTTGATGAGTGGAAAGATATCTCACTCAAATGCACTCTTGGCTGGTTAAAATTTTTGATAAAGCATAATGAAAGAGCTTTAAAAAAAGTACGGGATGAAATAGTTAGTATGCAGGAAAAACTGTTCTCTGACTCATCTCGGAGTTTGAACACAATATTGTGGGCATTAAAAGCCGTGTCTCTAAAATTGAGCAGCAGGTATTCCAACGAAAAAAGAAAAAATATATGCAGGACAGCAATGATTATAGCTCTGGCAAGGTCTTTTCCTGGCAATATGACTTTAAGAATAGGCGGGGTAAAGCTTCTTTAAAAAACAGAAGAAGCAGATCCCGCGATCCTAGAGACACTTCCGTTTCATCTATCGAAACTAGTTCAGTGGGGAGAAAGAGCATCTCATTTGAAGAGCTAATTATGGAGGAAGCATCTGGCTCTAATGGGGCATCAGAAGCAAGCGTTACAACAGGCGACAAGGTGAATCAAAGAAAAGGTCGGAATCGTCATTTCCAACCTAGGGGTGGAAGGAAATAACTTTAAATCTATTTCGTCTACTATTGGTAAAGAAAGACTTACTAATGACTTTTCTACTGCTGGATATGTTCTATCTAATGTTTCTGTATCCAACAATACTTGCGCCAATTCAAATTTAAGCATTATAAATTTGTCTGATTGTATTATTACAAGTGATATGCGAGATGTTTTATGTAAAGGGAACAAGTTTATACCTACGCATGTCCCTAGCTTAGCAGAGATTTTGATTGAAGTTAAAAATTTCTGTAGAAAGTTGCATTTGAAAGTGTTTTTTCATAATAACAAAATGAGTTTGGATATACACTCAAATGATGATTCTTTCCTGGATGATTCTCTTTTAGATATTTCCTTACATGAAAATGATTTAGTTGATATTTATAAGGTTCAAAGTATAGAAAATCTGGATGGCATAAATTTTGAATATACCACTGGTTATGGTAAATTTAACATTCCACAGGTTCCATATACTAGTGACTTTATGCCTTCCAAAATCAACTATAATATCAATATCTTTGAAAGAATTCTGAATAAACAAATTATAAAAGAATATGATTTATTCAAAAAGAAAATAAACCAATTTAATTTAACTAAGGGAGAATGGAAGGCACTTTGTCATATTAGGAAGCTTAGTGACTCTTATGTTTTTGTAGAGTCAGATAAGGGAGGTAATTGGGTAGTGTTTAATAAAGAAAAATACAATTCAATAGCCCTAGATTTATTGGCAGATTGTAATGTTTATACCTCTCTTTCTAAAAATCCTAAAGTGGAATTTAATAATGCTTCACATGATTTATTGGACAGAGGAGAAAGACTGGGTTTTTTCTCTAGTGGGGATGTGAAAAAGTTATACATAAAAAATCCAAATGTTGCAAGGTTTTTTATTTTACCTAAAATACATAAGGATTTGTATAATCCCCCAGGACGTCCAATTGTTAGTGGTAAAGGGGCCTTCCTACAAAATGTAGGTATCTTTTTGGACTCTATTTTAAAGGAATATGTCATAAGAATTCCATCTCATGTCAAAAATACTAAGGAAGTCTGTGACAGATTTAAGGGTAGAGTTTGGCAGGATAATTTTTATTGGGCAAGTGTTGATGTAAAATCCCTATATACTTCTATTTCTAACAAATGGGGATTGGATGCAGTATTTAAGTTTCTGGGGGATGGACCTAGAACATAATTTATTATTTCTCTTTTGGAATTTTGTCTTACTCACAATTGTTTTGAATTTGATGGAAAATATTATTTACAAAAGGAAGGCACAGCAATGGGTGCTAGTTTTGCTCCCTCCTATGCTATAATTTTCATGAGGTATTTTGAAAATCTGTTTTTGTATACTTCGACTTTTTTTCAGAAAAATGTTATTATGTATAAAAGATTTATTGATGATTTGTTGTTTTTGTGTCAGGGTGATCCACTGGAGTTCGATGGTTTTATATCTAATTTGAAATTGAATCCATGTGGTTTGGATTTCACTTATGTTGTGGATACAAGATCCATCCAGTTTTTGGATATTAGTTTCTATATTGGTTATGATGGAAAAATTCATCATAAACCATTTCACAAAACAACGGCAGTCAATAATTTTCTGCATGCTATGAGTATGCATAGCACTGATTTAATCAACTCTTTACCTTTAGGAGAGTTTAAAAGAATTGCTGGTAATACATCAGAGGTTAGGAATATTAAAAGGGAATTTGATTTAATTTGTGAAAAATTAAAGAATAGGGGATATCAGTGGAATAATATTATGTTACATAGAAAAAAAGTGGAAAGAGAGTTAAATTTGGGTTTTTTGGAATTTCATCCCTACTATAACATCAAGGAAAGTAAAAATAACAGAGGACCTTTAAAAACAACTTTTGGGGGTAAAATTATTCCAGATGATGAGAGTAAAATATTTTTCGTCAATAGGTATTCCCTTTTTTCGTCTAGTTTAAAACAAATAGTCCATGAATTATGGCCTATAATTATGGGTGATGATTTTCTTAAAACTATTATACCTAATAGGATTATTTTTTCCCACAGCAGGTGTAGTAACCTAAAGGAGTTGGTTAGACATAAAGGTAGGAGGGACAAAGTTAGAAATGCAGGTACTTTTTCTTGTGGACGGTGTAAGATATGTAAAAATATTGTAAACTTGGATGGCAGTGAAATAAATGGCATTAAGTATAATGCCATTGATCATTTTAACTGCAACTCATTTGGGGTAATTTATATAATTGGCTGCAATTGTGAGAATAAAAAAGGTATATAGGACAAACAAAAAGAAAGGTTAAATTGAGGGTTATGGAACACATGGGAGATATTAGGAATGCTAGATTGGATAGTCCAGTGGCTAATCATTTTCATCAGCACCATAATGGTGAATGTATACATTTAATATTTAGTGTTTTGGCTAAGCCTGAGGGGGGTGGGGGGGCAAACTCTAATTTTCAAAATAAATTATTAAGAATGGAATCAAATTTTATATTAAATTATAAAACTTTACATCCCAATGGGTTAAATCTAGAGATTTAAATATGACATTTAATATTGGTAAGTATATTATTTATTTCTTTGTTATAATGTAATATTGTTCCATGAAAAAGTTCTTTGACTAATAATTATTCAATTTAATTAATTGTGTAATGATTTAATGATGGTCTAATGATATAATTAACTGGTGTATTTAATGACTGGTTTTGTATGTAAAAATTTATTCCGTTGAAGGCGAAGGCCGAGGTACCAGAATCCAGTAAAAAAGTAAAGATTTTTCCAGTTGGTTGCTATTTTCATCTGGTGTTTTGTTATTGTGGTTTTCGAATGTGTTTTTCGTATTAATTTTCATACTTTATGTCCTCAGGGAAGGAATTTGGAAAATAACTGGAATATTTAGAATAATTGAATAAAGTGTAAAATTATGTCACGTTAAGAATTTACACATGGGCACACTATTGTTAAGATTATTAATATTTACAAATCAAATTGAGGGAAATCTGGAAGCACTGTAGTATACTATTATAAGAACTTTTAGTACAAAGGGGAAAGAAAATTAACATTATACCAATGAATATGTTAGGAATATGTATTTTGTATTTATATTCCTTATTCTGTCACTGAAAAACTTGAAGAAATGAAAAGATCATAGAAACACTTAAAATATAAACGTGTTTTGTAGTATGTATGCATAGTTGATGTTGGAAACCCCATTGAATATCTGATGTTTACTGAAGTATATTTCATTTTAAATTTTGACGCATGGAGAATAACACATATAATGTTGATAGATAAAATATATATTAATGGTATGTAAAATGTAATTATTTTTGTATTATAGATGTATTTAAAAATGGATGCATTTAAAAATCTTAAGAAATGTAGTGTTATTTATGTATGCATATTTGTTATTGAATGAAGAAAAGTCAGTGCAATTTGGATTTAATGAATATGACTTTAAAATACACTCTGTTAGTCTGAAGATGTTAAAGTACACTTTAAAAGCTGGTTTAGTAGTAAGCTAATTATTTAATTATTTAATTGTGTAATTGTTTGAAATTTATTGAACATTTAGAAGGATGAATTGTATATATAGGGACATACTTGGAGTGTTAAAATGTTCCAACAGAAGGCAAGAAGCCGAGGTACCAGAATGTGTAATAATTAAAGAAGTTTATGTCCTATCAGTGTTGTTCCAGTTTGTGTTCCTGTTCATTGATGTGGTATGGAGTTTTGCTGATGCTTATGTTTGTATGAATACATGCATTCAAGACAGAGCACTAACCCACTGCCACAGTACTTGGGGACACAGTGGCAATGTTATTTGTCAGAAGGATACTTCCTTGACAGGGATGGCTGCCATCATGCTGTGCATCCTTAACAGCAGATATGAATGAGGTCACACTAGTGTCCTGAACAGTGGTTGTTGGACCACCCAGGAAGGAGACAGTGTCAATGTGTCCAGGGACTTTGATACAATTTGTGTCATCATAATTATCATCATCATCACCATTATCATCATCATCATCATCATCATCATCACATTGAAGTCAGCCTGCTGCCTTGGCTCAACCTCTACACCTACCACTGTACAATTTGCCTATCCTGTTAATATACAAAACAAAAGATAAAAAGAATAAGGCTGCCCACTGCGACAACACATGACCCTTTGTGGTAGGCATGCAAATGGCAGTTGGACATATGCAGCAAACAACATACACTGATCTGTGTTGGAGGTGCTTTAGTCTGAGTACCCTAACTACCTAAGGAGAACATATACAGTAGTCACTGTGTACTCCCTAGTGTCAGTTTGTACAGATTTGTAATATAGTACTCATCTTTTGGCTACTACTGGATCATCTCCCTGTGAGATATTCAGAGCTTGATCACTCCCAAACCTGTGTCTACTTCACCTGGCATGATACCCATGCCTTCTTCATTTCCATGCAGGGATGCCAGGAATGATTCATCATCTCTGAGACTTACAGTGGGAGTTGTCCATCCTCCAATTGCAGACATCTCAGCTTCTATGCCACACAGCTTCTGTGAATCCTGTCATATCCATGTCAATGATACACATCTAATATTGCTGTGTTGTGCTTCCTTCAAAATCACAACATTAATATCATGGGCCATGGTGTTTGACTCTCACAGACAGATGAGCAGCAATGGATCGACACCCCTTTCCCGAACAGGTGCTATCCATGTATCCTGAGAGCATGTAGTGTGATGTTGTTCACCACAGGGCTAAATTTTCTAACCTCTGCTGCCTACCTTTTGGGAGTCATACCCACACCAGTGAAAGAAGAGACCATATTTTGTAGAAAACACATCTGACACAGATATCCTTCAGAAGGGTCTCACAGAAACGGATAACTGGTGCCAGAGCCATGGCCTAAAGTTAAATGCCAAAAAATGCATAGTCATACCCTTCGGGAAAAACAAGGTTACCCCTAGCTACCAAATAGGTGGCAATCCACTGATCACAGAAGAAGTTATCAGGGACCTGGGGACCCAGGTTGATAGTAGTCTGTCATTCGACACCCATGTAGCTAAAGTAGTTAGGAAGACCTTCTACATTGCCCACCTTATCATGAAGGGATTCTCATCTAGATCAAGGGAGGTCATAGTCTCCCTATACTCATCACTCATCAGACCAATGATTGAGTACAATGCCCCATTCGGAATGTATCTGACCCGACACTTGCAGCAGCTGGAGAGGCCACAAAAGTTCCTCACCAAAAGGATAAAGGGTCTCAAACATCTGTCCTATGCTGCCCGACTGAAAGAACTCCAGCTCTATTCAGTGGCTTACCGCTTGCTCAGAGGTGACCTTTGCCTAACATACAAGGCCAAGTCAAACCCAGATTTGATGAATATGCTTCACCTCAAAAAATCTAGATCTGTCAGAGCCACAAGGGCGGGAGACTTAAACCTCGACACGGCTATTAATAGGACGTGCTGGAGGGATAGATTCATCACCCAAAGACTCCCTATGCTGTGGAATAAAATCCCGGTATATGTGAGGCAGAGCACCTCGCTGGCCTTGTTCAAGAGAAATCTTGACCAATGGATGGGAGATCGCAGATATACCCCAGGGATTACCTCAGTGTCACTGCTCGACAGAGGCACAGCAAAATAATGGGTATAGTTCCCCATACTAAAGGGGTGGCGTAAGCCACAAAACTATTGGCTAGGCTTGTAAATGCCCTCGGGCAGATAGCCTAGTATGAACCTATGAACCTATGAACCTATGAAAGTGATATCTGTGTAAAGTGTGCTACTTATAAACAGGGTAGCTTGGTTTGAGAATGCACAGGTTGGCCAGATCCAAGAAGACAGAGTAGGCCAAGCACATAGTATTGACAATGGTGTAGCCATGCAGTAACTGAGAAAAGCAGGTTTAGTGGTATACTTAAACATGTCTACAGCTAGGACAGGTGACATACAGAGGCCTACAGGGGTTAGGAGGTGATAAGGATCATCACAGCTATGAGTGATGGAAATGGTGGATATGTATAGGTCACACAGGGTGATGAGCTATGCTGACAGGGGTTGCTTGTGCAGAGATTCACAATAGGTGCCCCCATGGCAGATACTCATACCATCTATATAGGGCAGGGTTGAGGAGGGAGAAGAAAGCAAAAAAATATATATATATGTGTGTGTGTCTGTGCACACACCCACACACACACACACACACACACACACACACACACACACACACACACACACACACACACACACACACACACACACACACACACACATATATATATATATATATATATATATATATATATATATATATGTGTGCACAGTATATATATATATATATATATATATATATATATATATATATATATATATATATACTGTACACATATATATATAATCTGTAAATATATATATATGTAAATATATATATATATATATATATATATATATATATATATATGTGTGTGTGTGCACTATATATATATATATATATATATATATATATATATATATATATATATATATGTATATATATATATACTGTACACATATATATATAATATGTAAATATATATATATATATGTAAATATATATATATATATATATATATATATATATATATATATATCTTTATACACACACACATTATATAGAAATAAGTAATTTCATTACACAATCTATGTCAACAGGTAGACTTTGAAGGACAAGATACTGCACATCCTATGGTAGTTTTTACCATAGGCAGGCAGATACTGACTTGGGTGTGGGACTGGTAATATACAATACAGATACAGCTATAGGAGCAGGATAGGCAGTCTTTAATTGTGAGCTGCAATCTCACTGATACAGTTATATAGATAGGTACATCAGCTATGCAACCTTATCTCTCAACTCTCCAGATTTTCCCAGAATGTCCAGATTTTTGCCTCATATTTTTGGTCTGTTCCTCATAAAATTTTGGTTTTCTGGAAAATCATTGTGGACTTAAATCATGAAATAATGACAGACATTTCAGTTTCACATTTCATATCCTTCAGAAAACACTTGCTAACACAAAACCTGTTATTCTAGCAACTTTTTTCTTTAAGTTTATAAGAGGAATATTTAAAATGGGTCCCTATTTTTGGCCTTTGATTCCACCATTATTTTGGACTTTGTTCAAATTTCTTGCATTAGGAGATTGAGAGATGTGGACACAGTATATTAATACAGGTCTAGATTGCAGGGAAGGGTACAACAGACACACTGTCTTAACATTCTGCAATAATGTTAAACAGTCTGGCACCCTCTGCCTTTCCCCAATCTACCACACTCAACATTTTTATGTGTAGCAGCAAAAAGAAAGAAAGCAGTTTATACCACATATAGCTGACTACACTTCAGTCTTGAATGCAACTGCAGGTCATTTCTGATTGCCAGTAAAACACTAAAGACTGATTGGCATGTGGAAATCGAGCCAATATGACATTGCTCCAGTGGCAGATGCCCCCTTCTCCCTACCCTAGCTATTCCTCTGATGGTAACATAAGTTCTTCCTAGACACCTGCTCCTATCAGTATGGCAGTGCTGAAATGTATCATACTACAGAACTGTAGACCACTGTGCACCTCCTCTGAACTCTAACCTGGGAAAGTGCTGCTTCTGTGCTCTTAGAGTGACATGAAGCGTCTCAGATACTGCTGCTACTGATGCTTTCTTGCTACACTTTTTGGCTTCTAACACCAGAAATTGACAATAAAAATCACAAATGTATGCAAATTTACACCATAATATGCTAATGAGGCTAGAGTCCACCAATCTCTATAAATCACTGTTTTGGAGAGGCACATTAGTGACATAAGGAATGTGTATTTTCCTCTACGTAGCACTGACACTTTGTACATTTCTTCTTGAGACAACAGGCTTTGTATGTGCATACACTATACTACATAGCGGCATTGTGTTACTCCATGCTCAATCCAGTATTCCCATACAGTACATGAATCATAGGCTGCTTAATAGTTTTCTGTATATTCACAGTAATGGCTGCTAATGCTAGTTCCCCATGGACAGCCCCTGGCTGTTTTGTTAGGAAGAGTAAAATCATTCTGTACCTCCTGCATTGTCAGTTCAGAAACTGTCTGTTGTGATCTTATACAGGTCTATTCTATAAGATGCATGCCAGGTGTAGTATTTCAGAACAGCTAACCAACTAGACCAGCAACCCCCATACTGCTGAGCAGTGAATGGACTGGCACAACTACCTGAATCTCTATCATCCTGTAGAAAAAGATTTAAGCAGAGATGAAGCAAGAATTCAATGAGTGCTATTTTACGTATGCACCATACTTACTATATTTCTGATTGTAATTTACCACCATCCACTGGTTTTCAGAAAACTGTTTCCTAATAAAGTCTATTTCCTCTGACAGATACCATTATGAAACAGGGTGGCACTTCTCTGTGACTCTCAGATTGCTATGTGCACTGTTGCTGGTAGCTATGTATTTGTTGTTGTTGTGGCACTGCAGTATTTTGGGAGGCAGGGCAAATGGTTGTGCCTGTATGAGCACGTGACCACTATTTCATGCTTCTCCTGAACTGTACACAGATGTGGTAGTGTGTATGCCTCTGTTTCAGTACACACAGCTGTGATAGTATAGTTTCTCTTCAGAGCTGTGGGCACCCATCCCTGCTTCTTCTTTATTGCACATACACATAGTAGTGTACCGTGTGTATCAGGCTATGGGCTCTATATCATGATTCTGCTTTTTTAAACGTATACGTGTAGCTATTGATTGGAACTGTCATTTGACTTTATCGTCACAACTGTATGCAATGTCTGTGTGTTCCTTATGTCTTTCTGCATGGATAGAGTGCAGGAGAATGACACTAGCTGCCAAAGGAGGCAGCAGATACTTATTGAACAGCAGTATTAGTCAACTTCTATTTTGTCACCGATAAAACATCATATGCAAGCTGTAACTCATTAACACTAATGACCACTTCCCTTTGTGCCATCTGCCATTAGTTTATGATGGCACATTAGTGCTGCAGGCATATCAGCTGCCAGCCACCACTCTCTTGGTCAATACTGCAGGTGATGTGGATGAACAGGAGTGCCTCTCTAGTAGGGGAGTTGGCTTCTCATTATCAGATAGTCCACCCCCATTTACCTATCCTCTTTTAGTCAAGGCTGCTTCACTAGATATCAACCCGCCTCCCACAGATTTTGTAATTACCAGACTGGCTTGTCCCTGCCAGGGAGCCATCAGAGGCAGGTGGTGCCCATATCACCAACTACCCTAACCCAAGACTTCCGTCTAATGTGTGTCAGTAATATCTCACTAGGTCTGTTGGTTACCAACATGCTTCCTGTACCCAACCTTATCCCCAACCATTTTCTGTTTTCTTTTTTTTATGTTGGTATGTACCCTATGTCTCCCTCTCCTAATGTATGCACATCTGCCTCTGTTTGTTTGTCACATGTCTATGTTCCTGTGCCTCCACTGCCCACAGTCTCGCTTCATTCCATCTCCTTTATGCCTGTCACTCCCCTCCTCTAATCCTCCCTCCATACAGATAACATGTAGGACCTCTTTTTGCAAAAGAACAGCTTGTATCCTATCTTATCTCTCTCTTATTTTACCTTATTTGTTATTACTGTCTGTTTTTTTGCCTATTACCCCTTTTCCTTTACTTTCCTTTACTCTGCTTTCCACTCCTTTCATAAAAGTTGGCCACAATTTCAAATGCCTTGGAAGTGCAACTTTTTTTTAAGGAAATGCAAGATTTTGCAGGAAAAACCATACAAACAACAAGTAAACACACACACACACACACACACACACACACACACACACACACACACACACACACACACACACACACACACACATTTTTAAGCAAAAATGAATGCTCACTTTTGTAAAACTTGAGTTGTTTTCACAGTGTCATATAATATTAAGATGCTTCATGTAAAATTAAGTCTTTTATGCAACTATTCATGGTAACTTGGAAAATACTTTTTTTAGTGTGAGCTCTATTTGGCCCTTCTGCATTTTGCATAAGCTATGCCTTTGTGTTTAGTTTATGCAGCTTCTATCTTGCCTCAGATAGCCTCCAGAAGTGCAGCTGTCTGCCAACTTGTGCAGATCTGTCCCTGTTAGATGTTCGCATCTGGTTTGCACAACATAGTAAAGTCTCTATGTATCATTAGCTGCCTACCAGCCTGAAAAGCATCTCTATGATATTCCACACTATCCACCATTTGATAAAGGTCTGTTGTAGAGTGACTTCAAAAGTGAGTAGTCATCTGCTGGAGTTTACATCTTGGTTTTCTTAATAAGTATGTGTTGCATTGTCTGAAGATGTGATCACACAAAACAAGATAACATCCAAGAACCGTTATTTCTATAAATATATATGCAGGACCTGTAATGGGAAGCTCATACCAGCATGTTTATATAACTGCCATTAGTGCACTGGAGTAAGGCTGCATGCTGTTAAGCTGCATCCTGTTGTCCAGAGTCTGAGTCCCTCAGCTTCCTTTTATCTACTGTATGACACAGTTAAGGTGTTTCTGAGCTGCGTTTGAAAAGATTTACACTCATCAGTGATGATTAATACTTGAAAAAATACAAATAAATACAGGTCACCTTAAACTATGTAAACAATTCTGATATAATGAGGCTAAATCTTTCACCCTAGCATAGAGCACCTTCTCCAAACTTTAGTGGCTGGCACATTGTATAACTGATTGGTAGCATGTCTTTCTTCTGTCTGATATACAAAACCTTGAAGGATGTTTGTCAAATATTCAGCTCCAGTACTGAGCAATTAAGATGCCTGTTGGAGCAAATATGGCACCGCCCTATGGAATGTACACACACACACACACACATATATATATATATATATATATATATATATATATATATATATATATATATATTGAAAAGGCCGACAACTGCACAACACCGACATCCTGGAACACAGACTTTCATAGGATCATAGGAAGTTAGTAGTCTATTGGCCCTGTGGCCCTTACAAGCCTAGCCAAGAATTTAGCCAATGTTCCAACAAGTCAGCACCCTATGCCCCTGTCCCGCAGTGACACAGGTGGAATCCCAAGGGTATATTTTCTGTTCACAATCCAGTTATCCAGGTCGGGCTTAAAAAGGGTTAATGAGGTACTCAGCTTTATGTGGAAAGGGAGTCTATTCCACAAAAGGGGGAGTCTCTGGGACACAAATCTAAATCTGTCCCACAACAAGTTATTGAGGTCGTGTGTGGGTTTACCCCGTGGAGAGCTGACTTATGGATATGCAGTAGTCTCATCAAGGTAGAGTCTGTGATCGCCTGTGTGCCAAACAGAGGTCACCTCTGAGGAGTCTGTAGGAAACTAAGTAGAGCGACAGGGCTTTTAGCCTATCTGTGTAGGGTAGATGTTTGAGGCACTGGATTCTCTGGGTGAGGAACCTTTGTGGTCTCTCAAACTGCTGCATTTGCTTCATGAGGTAAATGCAGAAAGGGGTGTTGCACTCAGCAATGGGTCTTATAAGGGAAGAATACAGGGATGTTATAACCACCTTATCCCTGGATGAGATACCCATACTAATGAGGTGGGCCATGTAGAAAGCTTTCCATACAAAGGAGACAATAAAGTGGTCAAACGTTAGTTTGCTATCAACCTCGATGCCCAAGTCTCTCACAACTGATTGTGCTTAGGACCTTATTATCAATGTGATCATTTGTGGTGACATCACTCTTCCAAAAGGGATAATGATGCATTTTTTGACATTCAGTTTGAGGCCATGTTTCTGGCACCAGTCATTTGTTTGGGTGAGACCCTCTTGGAAGATATCCACATAACTAGGGGAATTGATGACAGCACCCATCTTTTAGTCATCTGAAAACTTGGTCAGCCATAGCCCACTAAATTTGACCTGCACCTCCATGAAGTATATTCCAAACAGCAGAGGCCCCAAGATGGATCCCTGGGGTACACCACTTTTTATGGGTCTAATACTTGAGGTGGCTTCCCATATTTAAACTAAGTGGGTTCTATCAGTGAGACATTTTGCTACCCATCTGGTAACATATGGATTGAAGCCTAGTTGAGAGAGTTTATCTATTATACCCGAGTGAGGAATAGTATCAAAAGCTTTGGCCATGTCAAAGTAGGTGGTGTGCACCATCTTCTCCTCATCTATGGCCTTGGTGACTGTCTCAAAGAAGTTGACCAAATTTAACAGGCATGCCCCCCCCCCCCGACAAAACCAAACTGTGTGGGATCAAGTGTCTGGAGGTTGCCAATATTCTTGTTAATGAGGTCCATGAAAATCCGCTCCATGGCCTTGCAGATCAGGCTAGATAGGCTGATGGTTCTATAATTTCCTGGATTGGTGGATACTCCACCTTTGTGCAAAAGAATGACAGTGGATGTCTCCCACTCGGCTGGGATGAAGCTGATACTTAGGCTTTGGTTGAATGGGGTGCCTAATGGTGCTGCAAGTTCCTGCCTGAGTTCATGTAGGATGCATCCTGGGATGTTATCAGGTGCCATGGAGGCCGTATTTTTTGCCTTTGAGAGGGCAGTGATGACTTGCTCCCTAGAGATAAGGGGAGGGAGGCAGATACTGGGGATGTCCTGTTTTACCGATGGGGAGGACAGAGGAGTGAAGTTTTCACTTAACCTGTCTGCCAGCAGGTTGGCTGCATCTACAGCATTTGTGTATGTGGTGTCCTTGACCACCAGTTCTGAGCAGATCTGGGTGCTTCCCTTGAGACTGTGGACATATGTGAAGAAGGCCTTATTCCATGCATCTATATAAATGCTTGTATAGTGCTTTGGTGTAGTTTTGGATATTGGTGCCAGTTCCTACAGAGGGGATGGAGGCTCTGTAGCTGTTTATACCATCCCTCAACAGGCTGTAATCATCTTTGGAGATGTTTTTATGTCTGATCCTAGCTAGAAAGGGGTTGGGGGAGATGGTGACTTCAAAAGGGACCACTTCATGGTCAGATCTTACCAGGGAGGATGATACTATAGGGATGATGCAGTGGTTACTCATGTTGGTTAATACCAAGTTCAAGATATTATCCCCTCTTGTAGGGGTATCCACCAGCTATTCAAAGGCATTTGCATTGACAAAATGAAGGAATATCTGGGTATTTGTGTCCTGGCATGAGTACTTTTTCCAATCTATGCTTGGGAAGTTAAAGTCATCCAGGATCAGGGTAAAGGATTGGATCTTGATAGATTTGAATAGGTCCAAATAGGCAGATTGGGCATCTGGAGTCAAATTTGGGGGCTGGTAGCTAGCTATGTTTTGAATAGGGGTCTTGTCAATGGTTAACTGCACCTGGAGTGTCTTCTGTGCGTCATAATGTTTGACCAGCCTAGCAGTGTGTATGTCTTTAATGTATATTGAAATTCCACCTTATTTGGCTTTACTGCCCACAGTTTGGGGCCTGAATGTATGATAGGATGAGTAACCAGGTAAGGCTGGGGTGCTCTCTGGAGCTTTGAACCAGGTTTCTGTGACTGCACAGATGTCAGCATTTTCCAGGGTTAGGAATTCTTGCAATGAGTGCAGTTTCATGTTTAGACTCCTAGTGTTTAGCAGCATGACCTTAAATTTGTGCTTTGTTGAAATTTTTATGTTGGTATGTAGTTTCAACCTCATCACTTTTGCTAAAAAAGAGCACTACAGGGAAGGCAAGAGCCTTTGCCAGAAGCATGAAGCCCAGGTGAGACAGATGCAGGATATCTTTAGGAAAGCATTGAGGTCTGTCAATCATATCTTCCCAGGCTGTTATATACTGGATCTGCCTGGAATGACACCAGAAAGTAAGCCAATTGTTAAAGTCAATCATTTTCTGTTTGTATTGAGGCATCATTCTGTACTGGAGTGGTGGTGCTGCAGTAGCATTGTCACCTCACATAAGAGGTTGTCCTGTTCGATTCTCAGCTAGAGCATCTTCTGTGTGGAGATATGCGTGAATGGGCGTACCTTCGTTGAAGGTTGTGCGTCAGAGCTGGAAACTCAACACATAAAAATCTACTGCCAATCATTAGCAGACCGGAGTTCTGCTGTGGCGACCCCTAAACAGGAAAAGCTGAAAGACACAACAGTGAGGCATCATTCTGGGTGACGGCAGAATGCTGCTTAAGGCAAGGGAAATACCTGCTTGGGATGCGTAATCAGTGAGCTCAATCATGACTCTCTTCATATAGTCTGGAGAGGCACATCTCAAGTCATTCACGCCAACATGGACTATGACAGAGTCAAAACAGTACCTGTTGTCTAGAGACTTGAGTGCATATGTGATATAGCAGATTCTGCCACCTGACAGACAACTAACTGTGACTTTTTCCTTATCCAACCTGTTGCGAGACACATCTGTGTATCTCACAATGGAGTCTCCTATGATTAATACGTTGGGTTTATGGTGACGCCTTAGTGACTGTGAGGCACAGGTGTGTGGACTATGCATGGAATGTGGTGTGGAGGGCTGTGGCGATCGTGTGTGTTTTTGCCTCAGAGGTTTCCTTTGTTTGGGTATGTTTATGTGGAGGACTTCTGCATATGTAGGTGTGTGTTGATTAGGTGTTGGTGGTGTTTGAGGTATAGTGATTGTGTTGACAACCTTTTTGGTGCCAGATATACTGGCTTTAGGGGGAGAGAGCTTGGACTCTAGGTTCCTAACATAATTGCATCTCTCTCAAATTGTGTTGCTAGGTGGTAGTAGTAGATGGTTCTCTATGTACATGAGGCAGTTGCTTCACTGTCTCAGGATGTCCATATCAACCAGGCTGGCAGGACAAACTGTAGGAAATTGTCCATCCATATTTGTCAGAATCTGAGGGAGAAAGGCCAGGGAGAGGTAAGGGGTGGGCCTAAAGCTCAAGTTCTTAAACCAAAACTAAGAGCTTAGAATAAATAACATTTAACAATTTAGACAGACTATAAATAAGCAGTAATAAATGCAACAGAAAAGATGCAGTTGAACACTTTAGAGAACAGGCAGCAAGTAGCAGGAAAAAGCAAATAAAATGAAATAGAATAATAGGAAGAAAGAGAATTAGAAAATATAAGCAGCTGAATAAAGTGTCTTTTTTTTATAAAGTAAAAGGGAGAGAGCAGGAACAGAAGATAATTCAAGGTTAAGAGACTAAGGGATTTAGCCTTCCCAAATGATCTCTGTATTAGGTAGAATGAGCTAAAGAGATGGGACTGGGGGGAGTGTTCCAGATTAAATTTACAGTAGAGGCGGGCACCTGCAAAAGCCACCAACTTTAAGAACACAACAGCAATAGGGTAGTGGTGGGAGTGGGTGAAAAAAGTTTCAGCATGATAGAAAACAAAATTTTGCCAGCAAATATATAAATAATTCAGTCAAGCAAAAATAAAAATAGTGCAGAACTCTGAACAGTTAAAGTGAAACAGTTAAAGTTCCAAAAAATATATTTATCAGCTCTATATTTCCAGATTATTTGAAAAGCACTCTCAGTCAGAACACAAGGAGAAATAAATAAATATTTTGAGGTCAGGAGGAGAAATAAATAGTATTCTGATGCACTACATTTGTTCTGACCTGAATGAATTCTGTATTCCAAATGAATTCTCAGGGAGTATTGCATATCACATGGCATGCCAGCTCAGTCTTTAAAGCTATATACATATATGTAACAGAAATTATTTCAGAAAACATGTAGTTATGCATTATAAGTATCACCTTGTTTAATATAAAAACATACGTTAATAAACAGGAGTCTATTGCTATAAGCCTTCCAAGTAGATTATAAAACCTCCTTCTACTAATTTCTGATTTCACCAAAAAGCCTGCTTCCACTAATTTGAACATGCCAGATTATACATTCATAGGTAATGGTCAACTTCACAAGTATTTATATGTTTTTTTTTTAATTCGGCTATATAAATAATCAGTTTTAAAGGTATAAGAAGTATGCTGAATGTTATCTAACTGAAATAGGCACATTGTTGCAACTGCATTCACCTTTGCATTAGATACATATTTATGAATGCATATATTGCTGCTGGATTTCAGCTCACCTTTTCATAATATATACATTCATAAGTACACATATTTGTTCATTACTTTTCTCCTTATTCCCAGCTCTCCATCTAATTCCCTTCTCTGTAGCCATCACCTAGGCATCCATCAGAATTTTCTGCTTAGGTTTTCTAACCCCATTGTCTCTGCAATTACGATTTTGTTACTCTACCAAAGCACTAGTCATAATTTGGCATCCACTCACTGCATGCATGCATGCTTCCACATAAAATGCCCTCAGACCTCTCTGTGTGTGTTAATTCTTGTAATTAGCTGACATAGTGCTCCTGGTATATCCTTCTAAAATCTGATGACAGCTTTCAGCATGGTGGGCTGGGCATATTCCCTCCATTCTAGATGGGTGAGATATCATTGGCTGCTTATTCCTGCCATCTTCAACTGTCTTATGTAGTGCTGACGTCAATAATTGCTGTTGGGTCATTTGGAGTACAGCAAGAAGTTTATCTCCTTCAACACAACATTGACTTCTTGTGTATTATAATTAATATTCTTATACCAGCAGCAAAAGACTAATTTGGATGTTTGTAATCTCACACCAATGTATCTGGGGACTGAAGTATGATTGCCTTGTAAATGTTATCTTATATTATCTATATAGAATCAAATAATGTTAATTGATGAACCATGCTGTGAACAGAAATATGAATCTTCTAGTAGTGATCAAACCCTTTTCAAATGGCAAAGAATATGATAAAAGGACTATAGTATATCTGATAAAAACATCTTAAATTAGTCAGTTAGCTTAGTAGTTTTATTTTCATTCCTAACACAAGTGATTATAAAACTTTTGATTAATATGTAAAGCATCAAGTAAACAGATATGCTATGTAAAGCTGCTTTGAAATACAAATATGAAATGTCAGAGGTTGAAACAGAGGTGATCCATTAGCAGGAAAATGTTAACAGTATTAGCTTTGTGTCACACACATGATAAGAGTTGCTGCATGGTCAACAAGGGTCACGGAAGACATCAATAAAATAAAATCTTTTTACACATAACTGCTCAGTTAACAGAACTTTTAATTTCTCTTGTGTTTTTATGACACGTAAAGGTATGTAACATAAAAGATGTGGAGAGTCATCCTATACCAGCTTGTTATTGAACCCTTGAGGTTCGCATGGTAAGAGACCCATTGAACCTTGCTTTCCATGTCATTTACCAGAAATGCTCGGTCAGTCCTAAATCATGTATTTATCAGCTGAGGATTTTTTGTATTCTTTCAAAACATATAAGGAGCACAGTGATTCAGGGTCCCCTGTTGATTCATAACTTTTAGTCATTATATAAAGGTAATTTACATGTTTTGGTAGTGTTTGGATGGATTGAGGGTTTCTCTAGTTGTTTTGATTTCTTCTTCAAAATGTGTTAATTGATTGGCTATATTAAATTGCCAATATGAATTGTAGCCTTTCTTGTCCAGATCTTACTTGAAAAATATAATGGACTGACCTAGCTAACAGAGGATAAATAAACAGACATGTGAACATACTTTTTCCTTTTTCCACAATTACTCAAAAAAGTATTCTCTACCATAAACGTGATCACTAAGCAACAACTGGTGATGAATCGTAGCAGTGCACTTGCTATTCATTTTTGCTTCTGTTGTATACCATAAAACATCAAAAGATTTATTTTCTGTCTTGTAACACTACTTTATGTGCAATTAGCTGCAAAATGACACTAAAAACAGACAAACTTTTATAGAAAGTGATACTAATAAGGTTGTTTGTGGTAGGTTATAGAATTCCTGTTCTTATTAGTTAGTACATCTGCAGAAAAACTGTACAAAGTTACAAAAAAGATTTGTATTCTTTTTTTAATTATTTCATTATTTTGTTTTATTCCCTGGACTGACTGTTTAGACTGAGTGCCAAAATAATCCTTTTTATTCCCTTGCCCTACCTACAAACGCACACAGTGGAAACAACATTCAGTGGCCATGTGTCCATTACCCAAAAATGTCTGTGGAATGTTATGCAATAATCCCCACCTTGCTGTGACAGGCAAGTTCCCTGCCATGGTACAGTTTTGCATGCTGGTTGCTCAGTGTATCTTATTATATGTCAGTTCTGGATCCTGAAATACTGCTTGGTGGGTCTACAGATTTCATCAGTCAGCAAATTCTGCTCCGGGACCACCATACCATGACTAAGTGCTTCACAGATTCTCAGATAATTAGCAGGCATAGGGTCCAGGAGATAAAAAATCACCTAGTTCATTTTCTTATTTGCCTCTGTATGGTTAAGTGACTTGCTTACTTGCACAATAGACAAATACAGGCTGAATGATCAATCCATGAACTACAGGAAACAGCTCACTAACAGATCAAAGTTTTAATATTATGTGTTATAAGACATTTTTAAAATCCCTACTCTTTTCAATAATGCTTATTGGATCTGTTACATTTTCCTGATCAACCACCAACTAGAGCAGATGGAAATTTTGTTTTAATGTTTCAACCAACGGACACTATACTCTGGAAGGAAGCATCCAGTTATGCTACAATCCACTGTCAATACTGGAAAATAAATCCAAGCGTTGATGATGAGAACAGAACCCACAGTCCCAAATCTAAATGTTACACTATAAAACTGTTTTAATAAATGCTGAAGTAAAAGGTATACATAAATACAAAGCTTTCAAGCCCACAGCTTCTCAATATGAGAAAGAGCTGTGGGCTTGAAAGCTTTGTATTTATATATACCATTTACTTCAGCATTTATTAAAACAGTTTTATAGTGTGATGTTTGGATTTGAAATCGTTTTTACATATTCTAGTGATTCCTTGGATTTTTTCACTGCTTTCCTAAGCTGTTTTTGGAGAACAGAACCAACAGTCTTCTGAACTTCCAACATCAAAGGTGAGCTTGTTATCTGTTATCTCACTGGTTCCCATGTGACAAGCCTAGTCACTTCCCCCATGGATGGGGGAGATGACATAACTCACTGTCTCAAGCACTTGCAAAATAAACTGCAAATAAAAGAAGGCATTATTGTTTTGCTGCAAAGAGACATAACTCATCATGCTGTCAGAATCCTGAAATGTTAATGATCACAACTTACAGCCTTATTAGAGCTTACGTTCTTTGAGCTTTCAACTAAAAAAAAAAAAAAAAAAAACACGTAAGAAGATAAAATAATAACCCTCAGAGATAACACATAAATTAATTCACAAATATGCTATTTTTTTATTTACCACAATGTAATTGTACAAGTTGGCCTTTCCAGATTGGTTATACTGTTTGGTAAGTGTGACTGTCCTGGAAATAAAAATCACAACAGTAATGTGAATATTTAATTGATCGCCCAGTATATTCTGCAAGCACAAGACAGCATAGATAGTGTACAGATTCTTACTTTGTTTCTTAATCTACAATTCTAACAAAAGAGTGGTTACCTGAAAATAACAATAGTAATAAGATTAAACAACTATACATCCTTGTTCACCAAGTAATGTTTATCACCACCACACACAACAATACAATGTATATTTCAGAGTTTCATAGGTATATACTAGGCTAACAACTACTACGGCCTTTATAAGGCTAGATGCACAACCCAACCCAATTGTGTCCTCATATCCCATGGTTATCAGTTTGGAGGAGTATGTTAGTTTGGAGGTTGCTAAAGTTTTAGTGGGAGAGGGGGGTATTTCAAGAATAGGATTGCTTTGAAAGCCTTGCTAGATGGCATTCTGTTTCAACAGTTTAATTGGTGAATGAAGCAACCTTCGAGTGCCTTTATATCTACTAATCTCTGTGGGTAAGAAGAAAAACATTATGTAAAGGGCCTGATTTTAATGTAATTATGCATTATATGTCAGTCTACAAATAACTGCTTCAGTAAAAATGATAAATATCTCTAAAAATCAATATGCATCTGTTTGCTATCACTATGTATCACATCAGAAGATGGAAAAAAGCAGAAAAATGTCTGAGATTGATTGGATATAGAGTCACTTTTTGGTTATTTCTTTAATAGTTTCATCTAGACAGATGGGTGCACAGGTCAGACATAGCTAATAGTGAGCACAAAGCAAACTTTTCTAAGATCACTGAATGCTAAAATATGTAACACAAATGTTGCAGTGATACACTTCTGTTATGTCACTGTGTAAGGCCCCTTCCTGATAGCTATCCACATTTCTCAGGAGGAATAATTTGTCTGCTTTTCCTTACATTAAAATTCAGGAGTTAGAATATACCACAGCATACATCTATAGACTGTCTATACAGATGTCCAAATGCAATAACATACACTCAGACATGCAAATACACACAGATGCGCATACACACACACACACACACACACACACACACACACACACACACACACACACACACACACACACACACGCACACACGCACACACACACACACACACACACACACACACACACACACACACACACACACAGACACACTCACACACACACACGCACACACACACACACACACACACACACACACACACACACACACACACACATGTACACAGACACATAACAAACTTCTCCACATGCACTCTCACAGACAAAAACACATCTAGTGTTCATAAATGTGAAGCACAAAATTAAAATATGAAATGTCCTAATCAGGAGAGGACAGATGTGTTATATTAATGGAGTACAGAATGGAGAGGATTCCAAAATGGCTGCCATCCTATAAGCAGTGTTTTCACAGAGCTCTGCCACTCTCCTAAAATCTAACTCCTAATCTTGAGGATTGAAGCTCTTTTCAAACCACAATAACTTTACAGAAGATTTAAGAAGCTTACTTACTGTGCTTACCAACATTTTGAGAGAGCGAGAGAAAATCTGAGGTGAAGGATTGTGCCTGATCTGTGAGTCTCTTTTACTAGTAGGCCGGATTACATGTGCACTAGGCCTCGGAGGCCCTCCACTCCTGTGAAGAAAAAAAATCAGTGTAAAGATACTAAAACATGTCTAAAGAACTGGATCACATGGAAACTCAGACTACTAAAGCAAAATTTTCAACTATTGCTTCCCCAGAAAAAGAAGTAACCACAAAAAGGGCTAGAACTACTAAACAACAAGAAGGGCCTAAAGTAACACCAGTAACATCAAAAGCGAAACCGGACTCAAACTATATGGAAGAACTAAAGACTGCTCTTTTACCTATTCAAACAGCAATCCAAGGCCTCTCACACCAACTTAAATCCTTCAATGAATCTATAGACAGAATCTTAACCAGGATGGACAAAACAGAAGCAAGGATGATGGAAAATGAGATTAAAATGGATCAGCCACAAAAAGAACAAAGTAATAATGACTCAAACATAAAGATCATACAACAGAAATTAATTGATCTCGAAGCCAGATCCAGACGTGACAACCTTATCATTAGAGGCATCCCAGAAAATATAACTCAAACAGACTTGTTAGAAAGCATCTCTGAAATTTTTCCATTTTCCTGGATAAAGAACCTCTATCAGACAAAATAATCATTGAACGTGCACACAGAGCCCTAAGACCAGCAAGTGATAGCACTACTCCAAGACCAATATATATTAAGATTCTAAACTACCAACATGTGAATAAAATAACAGTTGCTTCAAAAAAAAAAGAAATTTATATTATGGAAAGGCTCAAAAATATCCCTATCTTCAGATCTTCCAACCCCAATCAAGCAAGAGAGACAGAAATTAGCTCCCTTCTGTGAATACTTGATTAAAAAGCAAATCAGATTTCAAATGAGGTATCCGAATACCCTTAATTTTACCCATCAAGGAGTTAAGCTTTCAGCACGTAACTATGAAGAAGCAGTAGACATATTTGAAAAAAACATTTAGAGAGCATCCAGACAAAGTAACACAAAAGGCTTAGATGAGTTATAAAATAAAAATCCAAAATGTGACATTGCAAGACAAAAAGCATCAGTAACCTGTGGACCAAGGTACATTCTCATTGTCAGCCTCATTCTGCACCTTTCAAACTGACAGTCTGGCATAAGCTACATAATTACTTAAACCCTGTTTAAAAAAAACAGCGCTTGTAAAGAACACTTTCAGTATATGATGTTAGCTATAAAAGAAGTCTAAATCCCCAAGCAACGCACTTCCGAAGAGTGTGAACAATATATGAAAGTTATTTGAGGAGCTTTCTATGTGCAAACACACAAACATACCGGATTAGTTAACTGGCAAACTTTTCTCTGGCTCTTCCTTGGCTAGCGACAGCTACGGAGGGTACAAAACCTACAAGACAGTCCCTGGATAAATCTGTGTAATACAGGCCTCCCAAACAAGACATTTACCTCCGACGACACTTAACCTCCCTTGATGCAAAGCGCTCTTAAAGCAACAGCACTTATTAGTGCTTCCTCGACGATTGGAAATCACTGGCGTTGGCTCCTAAACAGTTATATAGTGTTTTCGATAGCCTAAGAGTCTCTCTAGCAGTTATACACTTGCTCATAAGTTTCTACATTAAATCACAGTTCCAGTAAAAAGTGCGTACATTGTCCATTATACAGTCACCTAGTTGGTTGCAGGACTACTAGTTTCCAATTGTTTGCACTGAATATTTTTCTTGATAAATTTGGCATACAGCACCACCGACTTACCAAAAATTGATTTCCCTATGAGTGCACGCTTTTTCCTGCATATACATTTAAGGTTCTCGTTAAGCGACAGTTCAGTTACTTAGGTGGTTAGGATACAAACTTGCTAGGGGAACTATAGTGATGATTTGATCGCAGAGAATGATTTGGGGCTGTTTTCCAACACGTGGACACTTGTTAACTGGAGCCCTACCTGTTTGCTGACAGATCGTAAAAATAAAAGCCCTCTGAAACCGGAAGTATATTAAGTGCATATAAAAGCTAGATGCCAGTTGCCAGAAGGTAGCTCACAGTAAAAAATCAAGGTGTTGTAATGAAATACTTGAGTACAAACTACACTCAAGACTGACTTTTTCTTCCAAAAAAGTACAAAGCACACTCAAGATTGACATTTTCTTCCCAACGACTTCACTGCATCTCCCTCCTGATTTGCATGGTTTCCTATGGACTGTAGCCATCACCCAATATGCAACTACAAAAACATTGCCTTGACTGGTAAAATAAAATCTTACTTCTGGTGATCATAATGCACTTGTATTTTGGATATTCACTTCATATAGTCTTTTGAGCAGAGCTTCTCCAGACCCCAGGTGGAAACCAGGTATAGTAACAGAATTTAACAACAAATGCTGTCTGGGGTTATGGATTTGTCAGCTGGTATATAAGTGAAAATATGTCAGTTCTCTTGAGGCTGTTAACAAAAGAAATCTTCGGGGAACTCTAAAATGGTGCTTGGATACAACACGCATTCAACAAATGACACTTCTGACCCCACAAAGCTCTCATTGTATCTCAGTCCTGTCTTATATGACAAAGACTGGGTTTTACCAGTATACAAAATGCAGGCTTTACTATACACACAACAACAGAAATGTATCACTTTATCTGACTAAGGGAGCAGATCTGCCATTTACTGTGAGCCTGATTGATGTAGACCTAACTTTAAGTGGAGAATTGCAACCAGGAGACAATGTTACACTGATGAGGCACTCTAAATACAAATATAATGACTCTAAATTAAAATCATTACATTGAAGTAGAAATGCGCTGCACAGGGTATAACAAGCCTTTTTAAAACAATAAAAAAAAAGGTCAATACTTTACTAAGCAGGTCTGTAAAGCTTTAACAAGGTTATAGATAAACCCTGCTCTGCTTTATTGCATTATGTTCTTTTTTACTAAATGAAGACCGTACTATAGTTAGATCAGACAAAACCCACATATTCAGTATGGATGAAATCTATGAAATTTGCTAAGAAAAACAAAATCAATTGAATGGGTAACAACAGAGTATAATTATGCTTTTCTCATCCTTAAAATAAGCACCCACTAGAACAAATGACTACAGATCAAAAAATTAACTTAGTGTCCTATATATAAGAACATATGCGGGGTTATAGTCTGAACAAATATAATGCATGTAAGAGTAGAAATTAGTCACACTATTGGCTTGTGCACCATAGGTGTGCAATAATATATGGTTAATGTACCCTCAGTAATATGGGCTTTCTTTTCTATGTTCATACATATAGACAGAAATTGGGACACTGCAGAGTAGCCTATAGCAGTTGTCATTAACTACATCTTAATGTACAGTAATTAGCCAAGAAAGCATAATGATACAGAGGTATTCTTATACTGCAGTCTTTTTTCTGACAGAAAGACGTAATAACTCTAAGTATTACTTATCAAAACCAACTGAAAAAGAGTCAATAACTACAAATGGTCACATGTTAGAAGATATCGTTGACCACTTATTGCATTGCATAATGGGCTTTCTAGCCTTTACACACATTATATGGTGTATGTAAATACTTTTCATACTGCATTCTGCTGTCTCTAAGCATATGTGCCAGATAGGGTCAGTATCAGTTATTGAAATGTGGGCTGATGTTTGCAAACCTGATGTCCTGGACATACCTCTTAACTGTACAGAGTTTTTTTGCAGAATGTTCAGATTTTTGTCTCTTATTGTTGATCCATTTTTCATAAAATTGTGGTGGGGATTTGAGTTCTTCTCTCTCCTCAAACACCCTTTGGTTCTGCAGGAGGAGAAACTAATGAATAATTGTGCAGGAGTAACTCTTTGGACATACATAAACTTGTTACTGGAGATTCTCCTTCATGAAGGGAATAGTCATTAAAGACCCCAAAATTTATGGCACGGACCTGGGATCACTGGGCGAATTGCCCAATCTACATATAGTCCCTAATTGGGAAAGTTCCCCCCTCGTATGTCTAAGGAGAGCTCCACGTAAGAAGATCAGTACCTTAACTAACAAGATACAACACCTATATATATGATTTGAAAGGAGATAATAGAAATATGTAACTCTGCATGTTTGTACCTTTATTTGGCAGAGGTTTAAATATGTGATAAGCACTGCATGGGCTTTGCTATGCATTTTGGTATATGGTGTGTTAGAAAATATTATCTGGGAACAATACCTTTATCTTATTTGGGGATTCCAAAATCACGTTACTTTAGTTTCCCAGACCCTTCCGGGCTTAGGGGGAGGTGGATAGGCACCGGGATTAAGCGGGAAGGACTTAGCATACTTGCCCTCATGCTCATAATACAGTGTGTTAATAATATACAGTGTTGTTTCTTTTCTGTAAGATATTCCCTAGAGCTTAAGGTACTTATTGCATTCATATGATGTGGAACATAGAATCATGGAACATTAAGGGTTTACAATCACCAAAAAAAAAAAAACTACTTATGCATTTAACTTTGAAATCTCCCTCGAATATTACCTTTCTGCAAGAGACTCATTTAATGAATCAGCAATGGGAACAAGAAAAATCAAGACCATGGATCAAAAAGATCATAGCGTCAGAAGGCAATACGAATAGGTCAGGAGTAGCCATTATTATTAAAAACAATTTGGGGGCAGATATAGAAAAGGTGGGGTCAGATGAGGAGGGTAGGTGGTGTTATTTCACTACAAAACACCCTATATTAACTAAACCTATTCTAATTATAAACATATATGCCCCCTGTACATCCCAAGAAACTTTTTTCATAAAATTGTACAACCTCATCACCTTATTTCCTAACTATTATTATATTATTGGAGGAGATTGGAATTCAGTACAGGACCCCAAAATGGACAGATCAAATCCCAAAGCGAGATTTAACTACTTAGCCCACAAAACCATTATTGAATTGAAAGAAGACTTCAATTTATTTGACCCCTATATTTTTCGGACCGGGTACAGAAAAAGAAAAACTACACTTTTTTCTCCTGCTGTGCCAAAAGGTGGTCTAGATTGGACTTTTTCCTTATGTCTTTGGCATTCTATAACATGGACATTTCATTCACCCGATCTCCGAGAACACTTTCAGACCACTCGAAGATCTTTATAAGTATTCACCAACATACCATGGACCCTTCAACCAGAACAGATATCAGTTGGAAGTTGAACCCCAACCTTTTAGGGAGAGAGGAAATAAAATCTATAATTAATGAATATCTAGATAGTTTTCTCCAATCAAAGGACTTCTTCCAATCTCCCATAGACTGCGAATGGGTCGCAATTAAGTCAGTGATTAGGGATGCATTGATAAATAAAGCCGCATATTATAAAAAACTTCGGAACAAAAAAGAAAGGGAATTAAATGCCCAACTCCATAAAGCAGAAGAAGAGTCTCAAGTGCATCATACTACAATACTGGAAGAACATATACTCCGACTACAAAAAGAACTTGTCTCCTTACAAGCAGATAACCTAAGTTTTCATGAGATTAAATCCTTAGCATTATACGCAGATGTAATGCATAGTTCCTCTAGATTTTTGGTCAGAGTGATCAATCAATCTAAATCCTCTACTTTTATACCAGAAATACAATTCCAAGGCAAGGATTACCAGAAACCTACTCAAATTATTAAAATCTTTGAAGATATCTTCTCCCAAACATATGGACCCTCTGAGAATATGATTGATGAAACAGAAATGCATTCCTTTCTTAATAACCTAACCTTTGCCAAACTAATAGAGAAACAAAATAAATTTCTACAGAGGGATATTAATTCACAAGAAATTATTTCTGCAATAAAAAACCTTAAACCCAATAAATCCCCCGGCCCAGACGGTTTTACGGCAGAATTTTATAAAACTTTTAATATGAAAATAGCGAAAATCTTAAAGTTATTGTATAATTATATTATCTGTAATGTGTTTAAAGATATCCATTTGAACGCCTCTAGAACCGTCCTCATCCACAAACATAATACAGACGCAAAAAATCCGGGGAACTACAGACCCATCTCCATGATTAACTTAGACATGAAAATTTTAGCCACGATCCTGGCCAATAGGCTCAAGGCCGTTATCTCATATATTATTTCTCCCGAACAATCGGGTTTTATTCCAGGTAGACAAACTAATGATCAGACCTTACTCCTAGAAGCATTGATACATCATTCTAATTTAAAAAAACACCCGATATACGCTTTAGTAGTAGATGCATCAAAGGCGTTCGATAGACTAAGTACTAAATTTTTATTTACTATCTTACCATACTTTAATATCCCAATCTCTTTTATAAACAAATTAAAAATTCTCTATTCTACAGCATATACCACTCTACAAATCAATAAACATATATCTAAAAGAATCAAAATTGTTAATGGGGTTAGGCAGGGCTGCCCTCTCTCCCCTCTCCTTTTTAACTTATATATGGAACCACTTTTCATGCTTATCAAACAAGATACCTTTCACCACCCCCCTAATATATATAACTTAAAGATTTCCCTATCGGCATACGCAGATGACCTGAACATATATTTCACCCTCCCCAGCTCTGACCCAAGTAAAATAATGGCTTCTATCAAAAGATTCTCTAACCTCGCGAACTATAAGATAAATAGGGAAAAATCCTTAATATTCCCTTTAAACATTCACTCAAGGTTACCTAATATTACACTATCTACAGAGATCAAATTCAAAGATCAAATACAATACTTAGGTATTCAATTTTTGCAAGGTTACCACAGTTACTATCAGGACAATGTAGTCAGGTACTGGTCAAATGTACAAAATGACATCATAAGATGGTCTAAACTCAAGCTCCCGTTTTTGGCCAGAACAACAGTGATTAAAATGAATATTCTCCCTAGGCTTCTCTACTTATTTCAAGCAACTACTAACACTCTCCATAACAATTTTTTAAAAAAAATTATAACAACTATTTCTAAATTTATCTGGGCCCCTAAGTCGGTCAGGATTAGCTACACAAAGCTTATCTGTCCTAAGGAACAGGGGGGACTGGGCCTACCGGATTTTAAAACTTATTATGAGATTATTAACGCTAGTAGAATTTTTAAAATAGCATCCTACAAGAAGAATAATCCGGCATGGGCCCCACCTTGGATGTCTCTCTATAATAATTATATTAAAACGTTAAAATTCAACCCTGCCGCCCTCCCATTCATAAATGAAGATAACCCAGGGACCCTAAAACATACAAAAAACATAATATTTAGCATAAAATCCGTACAGACAATCTTTAAATCGATTAACCTCTCACACTCGTTTGGTCTTTTACAACCACTTCATTTAAACCCTAATCTTAAGCTAAACGGGGACATGCTAAACCTGGAGCAATACCCCCTACTACTAAATATCTCTATCTTGGATCTTTTCCCCTTTAGACACCAATCAATACCGGATATGAGAACTAGTCTCGGCCTACCATATAAGTACTTAATGATACTACGACAAATTAGGGAATTAGTAAGTAAATACCTAGAACATCCACTAGTTTCGGACAATGATATCTTAACATGTAAAACACTAATAAATCTCCTGCTAAGTGGGAAAAAAATGACCTAAAATGTGTACAAAGTCATTATGACGCTTAGATACCAGAATAAACTAATTGTTTCGAAATTCTGGTCAAAAATCAACCCTGATATTGACCAAAACCAACTCGCAAAGGCTATAAACCTAAGCACTAAATCGATTCCCTTTAAGA